>NC_037678.1:67048586-67106181 GCF_003255815.1 Theropithecus gelada
TTTTTTTTTTTTTTTTTTTTTTTTTTTTGAGACGGAGTCTCGCTCTGTAGCCCAGGCTGGAGTGCAGTGGCCGGATCTCAGCTCACTGCAAGCTCCGCCTCCCGGGTTCACGCCATTCTCCTGCCTCAGCCTCCCGAGTAGCTGGGACTACAGGCGCCCGCCACCTCGCCCGGCTAGTGTTTTGTATTTTTTAGTAGAGATGGGGTTTCACCGTATTCGCCAGGATGGTCTCGATCTCCTGACCTCGTGATCCGCCCGTCTCGGCCTCCCAAAGTGCTAGGATTACAGGCTTGAGCCACCGCGCCCGGCCCCAATTTTCTTTATAAACAACACTGTGTTAAATTTCCTTATAAATATTACCTTTGAATACATCTATGTATTTTTTGGATACATTCTTAGAAATGGAATTGCTGTGAGTAAAGAGTATAAAAATTTGTAAGGCTTTTGGTTCCTGTTGTGAAACTACCCTCCAGAAAAGCTGCATTCATTCATAATTCTAAAAATTCCCCAGATTATTTATTTATTTGAGACGGAGTCTCACTCTGTCGCCAGGCTGGAGTGAAGTGGCACGATCTTGGCCCACTGCAACCTCTGCCTCCCGGTTCAAGTGATTTCCTGCCTCAGTCTCCCAAGTAGCTGGGACTGTAGGCACGTGCCACCATGCCCAGCTAATTTTTGTATTTTTAGTAGAGATGGGGTTTCACCATGTTGGCCAGGATGGTCTGGATCTCCTGACCTCATGATCTACCTGCCTCAGCCTCCCAAAGTGCTGGGACTACAGGCATGAGATACCGCACCAGGCTGAATTTCACCTCTTAAAGGTATAAACGCTATTAATAGTCTGCATATTCTTCTAAAGCTGGGAAGGTGTTAATGCCTACATCTTTATTTTTTTGTAGGAGTGTACCAGTCTCTTATTCCTGGAGATTTGAATCCTAGTTTTTTTTCAAACAATGCGATAATGAACATCTTTGTACATGTATCTTTGTGCACTTAACAGGAATGTTTCTGAAGAATTTGTTCCTAAAAGTGGAAGTGCTAGATCAAAGTGTATATTTAAAATTTTAATAGATATTGCAAATTGCCCTCCAAAATGGTGCATGGTTTTTTGCTCATGCTGGTCCTCCTTTCCTACCCCTAGGTAGAACTCATTAATCCTTTGTTGCCTTCTCCTTCGTCTTTTTTCCCTGCAATTCCACTTTTGACTCTTAGAGTGAAGAATTCTTGGATCTGTAAATGCATTGTCCTGTTTCCTGGAGCCTCTTCGTTCCCCTGTCAGGCTCCTTGAGGGCAGGGCCTGGTGAACACTAAATCATCTATCCTGTGCCTCACACAGTGTTGGGAACTCAGGTCTCAGTAAGGACAACCTACATTGGGGCTACCAGGCCTGCATCAGCTCTGTGACTCAGAAGCTTCCTAGAGATTCTCAAGTCTCCTTAGCTTTTGAGTGTGTGCCTGCAGAAAGGGGGTATACCCCTCCACCTAGCAGGAGTTGGGGACTTTCCCACTGGGGCTTGAGCACAAAGGTGGGTTCAGGCTGCCTGCAGTTCTGTGGTTAGAGGAATGCCTCTGGAGGAAGGTGGGCCTGGGTACTGCTCTGGCGCTGCCTTTCACTAGCTGTGTAACATTGAACAAGTTTCCTGACCTGAGCAGCTTCCCTCTCTGGTTGTGAGAATTAAGTTAGGTAATGTGTGTAATGTCCACAGCACTGTTTCTTGTACATGGCAGGCACTCCATAAACAGAAGCTGCTATTACGACCTTGGTCTAGACTTCTCTAAGAAAAGAGGATGCATAGGGAAGTCAACCCCACCATACTTAGATGCAACAGCAGCCAGAGCTCTCCCAACAAGAGCCCCCCAAAGCACTGATCAGCATCCTTCAGCAGAACTCAATTCTACTCCAACAATCAGCATGTTTAATGGGGCCCCCCTGTGGCACTGCCCTCTGCCCCCTCTGAGGTTCGCACACCATGGGCACGGACTCGATACAAGCATGTGAAACGGGGGTGGCCCCAGTTGCTTAGAATCTGGATCTTCACCTTGGGAAAGGCAGCTGGGGGGTCATTCTGGGGAGACAAATGGATCATGCCAAGGGCTGCCCTCCTCCTGGGTAATTCATCCCTCACTGCCCCACTCCCTTGGCACCTTCACCCTGGAGACAAACACACCTGCAGGTGGAAAGTCTGAATCTCCGATTTCTCAACATCAAAGGTGAATTTCCCCAAGAAAACTTCAGTTTCATCATCAACCTGGAGGCCCTGGTGGGTGAAGAGTGAAAGGAGGAACCATGAGGGGGACAGGTGGAGGGGGGAGAAGAAAACTTTGCTGAGGATCTTCTATGTATTCAATAGCTATATGCATGTACTTATGTGTTTTTTGATGGTTGTATACTATAATTCAGAATGTGGGCTCTAAGAAGCCAGGTTTTATTTTTTATTTTTTTGAGACAGAGTCTTACTCTATCGCCCAGGCTGGAGTGCAGTGGCGCGATCTCTGCTCAGTGCAAGCTCCGCCTCCTGGGAAGAAACCAGGTTTTAAATTTTAGTCCTGCCAACAGTTAGTTGTGTTACCTTGTACAAATAACGTCCCCTCTCTGAGCATTACTTCCTTCATCTTTAAAGGGAGAGATAATAACAGTACATCATAGGTTGTTATATGGGTGCAAAGCAGGTGTGGTGGCTCATGCCTGTAATCCTAGCATTTCAGAAGGCCGAGGCGGGCGGATCACTTGAGGTCAGGAGTTTAAGACCATCCTGGCCAACATGGTGAAACCCCATCTCCACTAAAAATACAAAAATTAGCCGGGCGCGGTGGCGCACGCCTGTAATTCCAGCTACTTGGGAGGATGAGGCACAAGAATCGCTTGAACCCCAGAGGCTGAGGTTGCAGTGAGTTGAGATCGCTCCACTGCACTCCAGCAGCCTGGGTGACAAGAGCGAGACTGTCTCAAAAACAACAACAAAATAAGAATGCATGTAAACTGCTTGGCAGGGAGTAAGTGCTGTGCAAGCAATAACTAATATCTGGATATGGTTATGACTATAAAGAGCTCCAGCAGCTCTGAGAGGCAAACAGTAGTATCTCCATTTTATAGATGAGCAAGCGAAGACTCAGATAATGGCACCAGTTCTCAAGATTGCTTGGGGCTGTCTAGGCAAAATTCCCCACCTCCTATCCTCGTCCGCACTCACAAAGACCGCGAAATCGCGGGGGGCGCTGTTGGCTCCTCCGGTATGCTCCACGCTGGGCGGTGGATGCTGCAGAGTGATGTCGCTCAGCTGCACTCGGCCGGGCAGTTGGATCACCACCTGGCCTTGGTCGCCTTCAAAAGCCCAGCAATTCCCGGGGAACACGTGAGGCTGCAGGTGGGCGGAGGGACCATCAGAATCGTCGGACAGAGCGACTGTTGCCACTCCCCAGCCCGGGCCTCAGCTGGACCGCATCCTTTGGCCCGCCCAGAGCTCCACCTCCAGCCCGCCCAGGGTCCAGTCCCCAGCATTGCCAGGTCTCTCCTTGAGTTAAAGGCGGTCCTCGGGCTCGTCCGGAGCCCCACCCAGGCCAAGCCAGGCCCCGCCTAGCGCCACGCCCTCGACTCAGCCAGGCTCCGCCTGCAGGGCGAGGTTTTGGTGCTTTCCCCAGCGTCCCGCCCCGGGTCACATCCCGGGATGTTTCCAGACCCACCTCCAGGATAACCGTGGGCGGCCGTGCGTAGTTCCAGAAGCTGAAGCGATTCCAGAAGTAGGCAGTGTTCCTGTCTGCGTAGTCGTGGGATGTCTTCTGCAGGTCGATGGAGGCTCCTGGAAAAGGGAGAAGTACCCTCAGAGGCTCCCAGGCCTTGCCAGAAGTCGGGGCGCGGGGACAGAGTGGGGGCTGTCCGAGGATCTGTCTTCGGCCGGTCAGGTGCATGGGAATGTCTGTGTCAGGGTCTTGGCCTCTTTCCTGTCTGCGTCTCTGTCTTCCAGTGTCTCCGGGTCTTACCCACAGAGCTCAGCGCATAGTCGGGCTTCCGCACAAAGTCCTCATTCAGCCTCTGGAACACGAGCTTGGCCACTCTCTGCAAGGAGGGAGAGCGAGGCCTGGAGGGGCGAGGCTTGCTGGCCGCTTTTACAGGTGGGCGGGACCTCTGGGAGCTGGTTGCTTTGGGGCGGACTTCGTGGGCCCTGGGAGAAATCCCTCAGGGCTCTGGGCGGAGCTTAAGTCGCAGGACCCTGGGAGCATGGATCCATCAGGGGTTTCCCAGGTGGGCCCGGGCTCACCTCACTGTTGGCTGCCCGAACAGTGGACACCTCCTTGTGGAGTTTATCCAGCTCGGCCTGGAGCTGTTGCAGCTGCTGCCCCTGGGAGCGCACGCGCTCGTGGTACTCACTGGAGGTGGGAGGTGGGCGCCGTGGGGTTGGCTCCCTGTCCCCCTGGACACCTCCCAAAGGCCCCCACGCCTTCAAGGTTCTCAAAGAAGCAACTTTGAGCCCACCAATTTCCCACCCTAGGTGCCCCGTTTCACCTTAGAGTCAGCATCTCCTTAGGTTCCTGTTGGATGAAGGGACAAAACACAGAGCCGCTCAGCTCCCGTCGTCCTTGCTCCTACCTCAGCCTGGAAACGGCCAGGGCTTCCTTTTTGAAGACTGTCCCCTTTCCTCAACTCCTCCTTGACCTCCCAGTATCAGAACCCCCAAGAGCCCCTCAAGCACAATCCCTCATAAATCTGTTTATATCCAGCCCTTCTTAAGGATTGTAGCCTCTGGCACTACCCCCACCCCAGCAGACCAACAGTCCAGGGGACCCCCACAATCTCCAGATCCACAACCTGCCAGCCCCCTACCCCAGGACAGTCTCCCCAACTCACATTCTCCAAAGGAGAGACCAGGTACAGAAGCCCCAGCCAGATTGCTGGAGAAAGAGGGGGAGGGGTCTCAGGGGAAGGAAAAGGAAGAGAATGGGTTTCCCCGGCATAAGGGGACAGTGGAAAGAGGCTTGAGGGGGTTAAGCCTGGGGAGGACAGTGGGAGTCTGAGGGGGAACTAGAGGGCTCTGCAGGGGAATGCCAGGAGCTGCAGGAGCGAGGATGTAGGAGAAAATGTGCTGGGTTTGCCTCCAAAGCACCCAGGGCAGGGGCTCCAGGGAATTCACTGCCCCTCACCTGCCAGAAAGAGGCTCAGCAGCGACACAGCCGTGAACAGGAAGCGGATGGAACAGACCTCCCTGGGGAACCGGAGGGAGGCTGAGGCCCCGACCTGCTCAGCCCTCCAGTCCCCACCCCATGGTCCTAGACCCAGCTCCTGCCAACACGACTCAATCAGATCTGAATCGGCTCAAGCGCCAGCAAGGTCCCGACCCTGCTCCCCACCTCCTCCAAAGAGCGGCCCCTGGGGCGCCAGCGTCCCTCCCTCTGACCTGTACATGCTGACCAGCACGTCTCCTGCCAGGGATAACAACACGCTCAGCACCTGGAAGAGCAGGCCTGAGGCCAGGACAGGGGGTCAGAGAGGGGCCCACGGCAGGGACAGGCGGGGGCTCAACGGGCGTGGTGTACGGGTTCAGAAGGGGCTCGGGAGGGGCTGGGAGTGGGCCTGGGGTTCAGGAAGAGTAGGGTGGGCTAGGAGAATTAGATGGGGGCCAGGAGGATGAGTTGAGGCTCGGAGAGGGGCTTGATACTCAAACCGGGGCCGGGGGCTCAGAGAGAACTGGAGTTCGGAGAGGCGAACCCGAGGGTCAGAGGGGATCGCAGCTGGCCTGGCCCGTACTCAGAAAGCTCTTGAACACCCGCGAGGGAGGCATCTCCTGCCTCAGATCCAGGGTCGGCAGAAGGTCGAGCGGCTCCTCAGAGACTGCTGGAGACCCAGTGGGTTCTGCGGGAAACCAAGGGCTCCATTGGGGCCTTGCGCACCACAGACCTATTTTCCCCTCGAGACCCGGCCGCAGATTGCTGAGTCCAGAAGCCAGAAAGCTGGGAAGCCTCTCAAAGGCTTTGGTCCCACCGCAGCCCTATCCCGGCTCCCGCTCCGCCCTCTGAAGCCCCGCCCCTCAGGGAGGCTCCGTCAAGACTTGGTCTCCTGGGCGGGGCGCGGTGGCTCACGCCTGTAATCCCAGCACTTTGGGAGGCCGAGGCGGGCAGATCACGAGGTCAGGAGATCGAGACCATCCTGGTTAACACGGTGAAACCCCGTCTCTACTAAAAATACGAAAAAACTAGCCAGGCGAGGTGGCGGGCGCCTGCAGTCCCAGCTACTCGGAAGGCTGAGGCAGAATGGCGTGAACCGGGAGGCGGAGCTTGCAGTGAGCAGAGATCACGTCACTGCACTCCAGCCTGGGAAACAGAGCAAGACTCCATCTCAAAAAAAAAAAAAAAAAAAGAAAAGAGTTGGTCTCCTGGCCGCGCGCGGTGGCTCACGCCTGTAATCCCAGCGCTTTGGGAGGCCGAGGCGGGCGGATCACCTGAGGTTGGGAGTTCGAGGCCAGCCTGACTAACACGGAGAAATACCGTCTTTACTAAAAACACAAAAATTAGCCGGGCGTGGAGGCGCATGCCTGTAATCCCAGCTACTCGGGAGGCTGAGGCGGGATAATCGTTTGAACCCGGGAGGCGGAGGTTGCGGTGAGCTGAGATCGTGCCATTGCACTCCAGCCTGGGCAACAAGAGGGAAACTCCGTTTCAAAAAAAAACGGAGTTGGTCCCACCCCCAAAAGGATGACCCGTCCCCAGCCTTAGGTCTTGGTGGAGCCCGATTGTCCTGGGAGCCACTCACGCTAACACTGAGGCCGCACCTTCTCAGTGGCGCCCAACCACAAGATTTTACCCGCCCCTTCCAATAACCATTGAGGACACCGAGGCTCCGCCCCTTAAGGGATCTCATTTAGCACCTCCCCTTTACCCTACAGAACCCACCTTGTAGGAGGTGCCCAGATATCATCTTAGTCCCATTCCCGCCCGGCACCACCCTTTAGGCCCCGCCCCCTCCATCGGCTCACCCGGGGTCGACCCCGCCCGCACCCGAGGCCCCGCCCCTCACGGTTGCCGCGCCACAGGCTGTCTGCCAGTTGTGGCTCCGAGGCGCCGGCTTCTGCCGAGAGCTTCCTGCCCATGTGGTTCCTCCGGGCACTCCCGCGCTCAAGGCGGGCTCACCGCAGCTCGGGCCCCGGGCTCCTCTGCCCTCGGGGTCCCCAGGCCCCGGCCCCGCTGACCGGAGCCCGTTGCTGTCCTCCGAGGTGATGCTCACTGAGCTGTTCTCGCTGAAAAAGTTGGGCGTGTGCTTGCGCGAGGACGAGGCCGAGCCCGGGCGGGAGCTTCGCCGCATCCTGACCCCCTGCTGCCCAGTCACGGACGCTAAAGCCGCCGCCGCGGTCGCCAAGGCCCTGGGGCCTCCTTCAGCCGCTGCGCGCCGCGGGGACCACACGGACCCTGCTTGAAGTCGGCAGGCACCTGCCCTCCCGCTGTGTCCCGGCCGGCTGCTGACGTCACAGAGGAGCCTAGGTCTCCACGGGCCGCCCTGGCCGCGCGTCACGGAGCTGGCCGTGACGTCACCGGGAGCCGTAGCCATGGCAGCCTCTCCTTCTGACTTTGTTGTTGTTGTTAAGAGACAGGGTCTTTCTCATTGCCCAGGCTGGAGTGCAGTGGCTTGATATAGCTCATTGTAACTTCGAACTCCCAAGCTCAAGCGATCCTCCTGCCTCGGCCTCCCAAAGCGCTGGGAGTACAGGCGTCAGCCACCGCGCCCGGCCTCTTTTAAAGCAATGATGTCACAGCACTTCCCAGAAAACCCCATCTAAAATGGCACTCAGTGTATAACAGATTCTTTCTTTCTTTCTTTCTCTTTCTTTCTTTTTCTTTTTCTTTCTTTCTTTCTTTCTTTCTTTCTTTCTTTCTTTCTTTCTTTCTTTCTTTCTTTCTTTCTTTTCTTTCTTTCTCTTCCTTTCTTTCCTTTCTTTCTCTTTCTTTTCTTTTTCTTTTTTTTTTGAGATGGAGTCTCACTCTGTTTCTTTCTTTCCTTCCTTCCTTCCTTCCTCTTTTCTTTCTTTTTTTTTTTGAGATGGAGTCTCACTCTGTTGCCCAGGCTGGAGTGCAATGGCACGATCTTGGTCCACTGCAACCTCCGCCTCCCGGGTTCAAGCGATTCTCCTACCTCAGCCTCCTGAGTAGCTGGGATTACAGGCATGCACCACCACTCCTGGCTAATTTTGTATTTTTAGTAGAAACGGGGTTTCTCCATGTTAGTCAAGCTGGTCTTGAACTCCTGATCTCAGGTGATCCGCCCCCCTCGCCCCTCTCGGCTCCTGGGATTACAGGCGTGAGCCACCGCGCCCAGGCTTATTTTTTATTTTATTTTATTTTATTTTATTTTTTGAGACAGAGTCCTGGTCTGTCACCCAGGCTGGAGTGCAGTAGTGCAGTCTCATCTCAGTGCAACCTCCGCCTCACAGGTTCAAGCGATTCTCCTGCCTCAGCCTCCTGAGTAGCTGGGATTACAGACACCCGCCATCATGCCCAGCTAATTTTTGTATTTTTGTAGAGACAGCGTTTTACCATGTTGGCCAGGCTGGTCTCGAACTCCTGACCTCAGGTGATCTGCCTGCCTGGGGCTCCCAAAGTGCTGGGATTACAGGAGTCAGCCACCGCGCCTGGCCGCTTTTAAAGCAAGCGATGACGTCACAGCACTTCCTAGAAAACCCCATCTAAAATTGCATTTAACGAATAACAGTTTCTATCCCCCATCTCTGTTTTGTTTTTCTCCTCAGCACGTATCACTAACATGCTATATATTTCTTTTTTTTTTTTTTTTTTTTTGAGACGGAGTCTTGCTCTGCCGCCCAGGCTGGAGTGCAGTGGCCAGATCTCAGCTCACTGCAAGCTCCGCCTCCCGTGTTCACGCCATTCTCCTGCCTCAGCCTCCCGAGTAGCTGAGACTACAGGCGCCCGCCATCTCGCCCGGCTAGTTTTTTGTATTTTTTAGTAGAGATGGGGTTTCACCGTGTTAGCCAGGATGGTCTTGATCTCCTGACCTCGTGATCCACCCGTCTCGGCCTCCCAAAGTGCTGGGATTACAGGCTTGAGCCACCGCGCCGGGCCGATATATATTTCATTTCTATCTTTCTTTTTTGAGATGAGGTCTCACTCTGTTGCCCAGGCTGGAGTGCGGTGGCAGGATCTCAGCTCACTGCAACCTCCATCTCCTGGGCTCAAGCAATCCTCCCGAGTAGCTGGGACTACAGGTGCCTGCCACCACACCCAGCTAATTTTTGTATTTTTTGTAGAGACGGGGTCTCACTGTGTTGCCTAGGCTGGTCTTTAACTCCTGAGCTCAAGTGATCCACTCACTTCTGCCTCCCAAAGTGCTGGGATTATAGATGTGAGCCACCTTGCCCGGCCCATTTATTTATTTCCTTATTGCCTACCATGTCCACTAGAACATAAACTTAACGCGGGCACAGATTTTCATTCACTACTGTATCCTCCAACACCTAGAAAAGCCTAGCATGTAGTAGGTGCTCAAATATTCACAAATAATGAATGTTAAGAAGGAGCAGGGCATCACTTAGGGCACTTCTAAATGCTTAGTCCCCTTTGCTCTGCAAGCCCTTCAGTCCCCTCCTCTCATCCTAGACATCAGGTCAGAGAGCTTATTCAGGATCTGTGGGTCCCTCCCCCAGACCCATATTTCCCAGGGGTCTGTGGGTTGAGAATTCAGCACCCACCAATCATCATACCCACACTCAGGCTGCACACCTGAGCCATGGAGGAAAGAATGAGGAATCAGATGGTCACAGCCAGAAGACTAGAGGTCCCCAAACTCTTGCTATGTAACAGAGTATCAGTGCAGCTTATAGAAATTGAGCTTCCCAGGCAAACCTTGTGATTCTACTGCAGATACTGCAGAATTTCTGAGTTGACCCAGGAATGCTTTTTTGTTTTGTTTTTGTTTATTTTTTAGACAGAGTCTTGCTCTGTGGCCAGGTTGGAGTACAATGGTACGACCTCAGCTCACTGCAAGCTCTGCCTCCTGGGTTCAAGCAATTCCCCTGCCTTAGCCTCCCAAATAGTTGGGATTACAGTCATGTGCCACCACGCCTGGCTTTTTTTTTTTTTTTTTTTTTGGTTTTTTTTATAGACACGGGGTTGCACTATGTTGGCTAGGGTGGTCTCGAACTCCTGACCTCAGGTGATCCGCCCACCTCGGCCTCCCAAAGTGCTGGGATTACAGATATGAGCCACTGTGCCTGGCCAGAGTGTGCATTTTTAACAACCACATTTGTGATCCTAATGAAAGACCACATTTTGGGGCCAGGCTTGGTGGCTCACACCTGTAATCCCAGCACTTTGAGAGGTTGAGGTGGGCGAATCACCTGATGTGAGGAGTTTGAGACCAACCTGACCAACATGGTGAAACCCTGTCTCTACTAAAAATACAAAAAATTAGCCGACTGTGGTAGTGGACACCTGTGGTAGCCCGTGCCTGTAGTCCCAGCTACTTGGGAGGCTGAGGCGGGAGAATCGCTTGATCCCAGAAGGCAGAGGTTGCAGTGAGCCGAGACCGTGCCACTGCACTCCAGCCTGGGCCAGAGAGTGAGACCAAAAAAAGAAAAGAAAAAAAAAAAACAATGCATTTTGAAACACAATGCAGTGCATCGTGCACAAGTTGCACAGTTAGGTAAACAGGTCCAGGTAGGGGAATAACACACCGCATCACATTAGCAAATCCTGCCCTCCAGTGCAGTCCTCTTACTGCCATCTCATACCTTCCTTAGAATGTTAGGAACTGGGGCTGGGCGTGATGGCTATGGCTCAGGCCTGTACTCCCAGCACTTTGTGAGATCCAGGCAGTGGATCACTTGAGGTCAAGAGTTCAAGATCAGCCTGGCCAATATGGTGAAACCCCGTGTCTACTAAAAATACAAAAATTAGCTGGGCTGGTGGCGTCCAGCTACTTGGGAGGCTGAGGCAGAAGAATTGCTTGAACCTGGAAGGCGGAGGTCACCGTGAGCTGGCATCGCACCACTGCACTCCAGCCTAGGTGACAGAGCCAGACTTCGTCTCAAAACAAAACAAGAATATGTGGCAGTGGAACTGGAAGTGGCAGTTTTTGAGGGGTTGAGGCACAGGGACAATCTGTTAAGCTATGTTCCAGCCCAGAGGAGAGATGCCCATGCCAGGCTCCAGAGGGAAGACATCAATACCTTGCTTCATTAAGTGCCACAGAACCCACATGGAAGAAGGGAGAGGAAGGCGAAGGCACTGCAAACTACAAATTCTGGTTCATACCACCCCATCTCTCCCTCTGCCATGTTTTCTGTCTGTTAACTCCTTTGGGTCCCAGTGTCACTATCTGTTAAAAGGGGGAGGTGAGCTGGGCACAGTGGCTCATACCTGTAATCCCAGCACTTTGGGAGGCTGAGGTGGTCTCACAAGGTCAGGAGTTCAAGACCAGCCTGGCCAACATGGTGAAACCCCGTCTCTCTACTAAAAATACAAAAATTAGCCAGGCGTGGTGGCGCTCGCCTGTAATCCCAGCTACTGGGGAAGGTGAGTTAGGGAATTAGTTGAACCCGGGAAGTGGATGTTGCAGTGAGCTGAGATCGCACCACTATACTCCAGCCTGGGCAACAGAATAAGACACTGTCTTTTTTTTTTTTTTTTTGAGACGGAGCCTTGCTCTGTCACCCAGGCTGGAGTGCAGTGGCACGATGTCGGCTCACTGCAAGCTCCATCTCCTAGGTTCACGCCATTCTCCTGCCTCAGCCTCCCGAGTAACTGGGACCACAGGCGCCCGCCACCACGCCCAGCTAATTTTTTGTATTTTTAGTAGAGAAGGGATTTCACCATCGAGACCAGATCCCCTGACCTCTTGATCTGCCTTTCTCAGCCTCCCAAAGTGTTGGGATTACAGGCGTGAGCCACTGTGCCTGGCTAACACTGTCTTAAAAAACAAAACCAAGAAACAAACACAAAAAAGATTGGGGGGAGGTGAAGCCTTCCCCCAGCATCTGAGGGTTCAGGTCTAATCTGGGCCTTTCTTAAAAACAGAACAGCCTGTCCCTCTTCTGATATGTTTTAGACCCTCAAACTCATTTGAATACATAACAATTGGCCAGGTGCAGTGACTCACTTCTGTAATCCCAGCACTTTGGAGGCCTAGAAGGGCTGATCAACTGAGGTCAGGAGTTCAAGATCAGCCTGGCCAACATGGTGAAACCCCATCTCTACTAAAAATAAAAAAATTAGCCGGGCGTGGTGGTGTACGCCTGTTAATCCCAGCTACTCAGGAGGCTGAGGCAGGAGAATCACTTGAACCCGGGAGTTGGAGGATGCAGTGAGCCAAGATCACACCATTGCACTCCAGCCTGGGTGACAGAATGAGACTCTGTCTCAAAACAACAACAGTGGAGAAATAGGCAGAACAGGGCTTTCCAACCCAGTACTGAGATGGAAAAGCTGAAGCACAAGAAGAGACCATGACTGACTCAAGCTCACACGGTAAGAACCAGCTCCTCTGACTGTCTAATCTTATCTGCTGCCTCTGCCGCCGCCCAATACATTCCTTGTATTCAGGCCAAACTGAACACATTACATGGGCCCAGAAAACATGCAGCATTTCTTCTCACTGCCTAGGTTTCTGTCTTTGCTCCCAGCTCCTGTCCTTTGAGCCACGGGTCCCCAACCCCCAGGCCGTGGACTGGTACCAGTCCGTGACCTGTTAAGAACCAGGATGCACAGCAGGAGGTGAGTGGTGGGTAATGGAGCATCACCACCTGAGCTCCGCCTCCTGTCAGATCAGCAGCAGCATTAGATTCTCATAGGAGCGCGAGCCCTATTGGTAACTGTGCATGTGAGAGATTTACGTTGTGTGCTCCTTATGAGAATCTAACACCTAATGATCTGAGGTGGAACAGTTTCATCTCCAAACCATCCTTTCCGCCCCCTGCCCCTACCCCCGACTCTGTCCATGGGAAAATTGCCTTCCATGAAACCGGTCCATGGTCACTGGTGCCAAAAAAGATTGGGGACTACTGCTCTAAGCCAATTTTCTCTTCTTTTGGGGTGGAGTCTCACTCTGTTGGCCCAGGCTGGAGTACAATGGCCCGATCTTGGCTCACTGCAACCGCCGCCTCCCGGGTTCAAGTGATTCTCCTGCCTCAGCCTCCTGAGTAGTTGAGATTACAAGTGCACGCCACCATACCTGGCTAATTTTTGTATTTTTAGTACAGACGGGGTTTCACCATGTTGGCCAGGATGTCTTGAACTCTTGGCCTCGTGATCCACCTGCCTTGGCCTCCCAAAGTGCAGGGATTACAGCAGTGAGCCACCACGCCCGGCCACTTTCTTTCCTTTTAAATTTTTTTTTTTTAAATTGAGACAGTGTTTTGCTGTTAATAGCCTAGGCTGGAGTGGAGTGGCATGATTACAGTTTACTGCAGCCTTGACCTCCTGGGCTCAAGAAATCCTCCTGTCTTGAGCTCCCAACAGCATGAGCCACCATGCTGAGCCTAAACCAATTTTTTTTTTTTTGAGACAGTGTCTCACTCTGTCGCCCAGGTTGGAGTGCAGTGGCGCGATCTTGGCTCACTGCAAGCTCCGCTTTCCAGGAGCCTAAACCCATTTTAAACATTCCTTTTTTAGGGAAGCGCCTCTGGTCTCCCTCCTCTGAGTTCCTGGGCCCTGACCCTTTTCTGCTCTGTGGGTAATTCCAGTCTTTCTAGGCTGTGTTGCTATTGGAGTCATGAAGTTACTGGAAGACAGACACATGTGATTCTCCTCTCTCTGGCTGCACACCCTGCAGGGTGCCATAGCACAAGTCCTGCAAATAGAAGGTGCAGGACATGGTAGATCATGTCTGTAATCCCAGCACTTGGGGAGGCCAAGGAAGGAGGATTGCTAGAGCCCAGGAGACCAGCCTGGGCAACACAGTGAGACCCCACCTCTTAATAAAACCAGGTGGTGTGATTGCATGAGCCTGTAGACCCAGCTACTAGGGAGGCTGAGTCAGGAATATCACTTAAGCCTGGGAAGTTGAGGCTGTAGTGAGCTGTAATTGTGCCACTGCACTCCAGCCTGGGTGACAGAGCAAGACCCTGTCTGAAAAAAAAAATTTATATATATGCATATATATATATAAATTTATATATTTTTTTATATATATATATAATTAAAAGGCCTGGCTGTGAACTCCCGTGAGTACATACTTTCACATATTATGGGTTCAGATTTCAGGATACATTCATGACTTCACTCAGCGAAAGTATTGTATATCTGTTTTAGGGTTATTAACCTAAGCGATGAGCTCTTTGTCCACAAAAGTGTACACATGCCCAATATTTTGCAGAAAATTTCAAAGATTTGCAGCCTCCATGGAGCCATTCTATGGTCCCACTAGGATCCTAGGACCCCAAGTTAAGGACACCTGGCTTCCAGCTGAATGACTATTTTGTTGCAAGCTAGGAACACACATTTAATCACTTTTTAATTCAATAAATGTGTTGAATGCCTACAGCACTACTTCTGAGGGCTAAGGGATTAATTTATTAATTCATCCATTTGTTCAGTGTTTTAAGGGCCTACCATGTGCCAAACCCTGATCTGAGCACTGAGAACAGGAAGATGAACAAGAAACAACATGAGGCCAGGTGTGGTGGCTCACGTCTGTAATCCCAGCATTTTGGGAGTCCGAGATGGGAGGATCACTTGAGGCCAGGAATTTGAGACCAGCTTGAGCAACATGGCAAAACCCCATCACCACAAAAAATACAAAAATTAGCCAGGCATGGTGGCACATGCCTGTAGTTCCAGCTACTTGGGAGGCTGAGCCTGGGAGATTGAGGCTGCAGTGAGCCTTGATTGCACCACTGCACTTCAGTCTGGGTAACTGAGTGAGACCCTGCCTTAAAAAAGGAAAAAGAAAGAAAGGAAGGGGCTGGGCGCGGTGGCTCACTCCTGTAATCCCAGCACTTTGGGAGGCTGAGACGGGCAGATCACTGAAGGTCAGGAATTCGAGAACAGCCAGGCCAACATGGTGACACCCCGTCTCTACTTAAAAATACAAAAATTAGCCCAGGTGCAGTGACTCATGCCTGTAATCCCAGTACTTTGGGAGGCCGAGGCAGGTGGATCACAAAGTCAGGAGTTTGAGACCAGTCTGGCCAATATGGTGAAACCCCGTCTCTACTAAAAAAATAAAAAAATTAGCCAGGTGTGGTGGCATGCGCCTGTAGTCCCACCTACTTGGGAGGCTGAGGCAGGAGAATCGCTTGAACCCGGGATGCAGAGGTGGCAGTGAGCCGAGATCACACCACTGCACTCTAGTCTAGGCAACAGAGCGAGACTCTGTCTGAAAAAATATTAGCTGGGCATGGTAGCGGGCACCTGTAATCTCAGCTACGTGGGAGGCTGAGGCAGGACTATTGCTTGAATCTGGGAGGCAGAGGTTGCAGTGAACCAAGATCATGTCACTGCACTCCAGCCTGGGCGACAGAGCGAGACTTCATCTCAGGATAAAAAAAAAAAGAAAGAAAAAAGGAAGAAGAAAGTAAAAAAGAGAGAGAGAGAGAAAGAAAAGAGGAGAGGCCGGGCATGGTGGCTCATGCCCGTAATCCCAGCACTTTGAGGGGCTGAGACGGGCAGATTACCTGAGGTCAGGAGTTCGAGACCAGCCTGGCCAACATGGTAAAACCCCGTCTGTACTAAAAATACAAAAAATTAGCAGGCTGTGGTGGTGGACACCTGTAATTCCAGCTACCCCGGAGTCTGAGACAGGAGAATTGCTTGAACCCAGGAGTCAGAGGTCACAGTGAGCTGAGATGGCGCCATTGCACTCCAGCCTGGATGATAGAGCAAGACCCCATCTCAAAACAAACAAACAAACAAAACGAAACAAAAAAAATTGAGGCCTCATTGGCTGGCAGGGAACAGACTGGGGTCCTGTTCACTCCCCTTGCCTCCCTCCCACCCTATCACAGCTCTCACTCCCCGAGGATGCAGGATGGAGGCTGAGGCAGTCCTGCCAGCTTGCAGCTGGTGGAGGCAGGGAGGGCTGAACTGACCTCCAGGACCTTACCCCTATCTCTCGCTCCTCTCCTCCCTCTCCACCCATGACCCCCAGGCCTGCTCCCTGTGTGTTTGACTAAAGGGCAGGGATTGCTAAACCTGCTGGGAGAGTCCAGTGAGTCAGAGGTGATTCAGGTGGGCGGGCTGGTGGGCAGAAGGGCAGACGGGCAGTGGAAGTGCCAGTGCCACTGGGACCATGGCTCTGACGGTATGCGTGCAACGACTAACAGGGCTGTCCGGCACCCACGACCGACAAGTGAAGCTCACCTTTCGAGGTGAGGCTTGCAGGGGCGCTCTAAGGATATTTGAAACCGGGGGCTATGGATCCTCCATTCCCTGGGCCCTTGACCAAATGCCATCCCATCTCTATAGTCTGTATCTTTTCTCCACCCACCCTGGTATCTCCAACCTGCTGCCTCTTTCCTTCCTATTGTCTACCTTTCTTTAAGGGTGAATCCAGGAGGGACTTGACACTGGGCCAAGGGTGGGGAATACAAATTATTTTTGTGTGTGGGGGGGGAGGGACTAATAAATGACTAGTTTCAGTTCTGAGCAGGTTTTACCCAGAAAACAAGAAAAATTCGCTGTGGTCAAGAAGCAGATATTGGTGAGGTCAGTACAGTTGGTTCCTGATCTGTCTCCCATCCAAGTCCAACCTGGGGTTCAGGGGCTCATTCCTGGGTTTGGGGAAGTATAGTCTTGGGAGATGGGGTCAGTCTGAGGCCTGAGAGGTCAGACCCAGATTGGAACAAATTAGTTGCAAGACTGAGGGAATTCATTCTTGTTCACTAGTTAGCCCCAGATCAGCCCTCACTCAGATTCAAACCCATGTGCAGGGATCCCTTCCAGGTTTGGGGATATTAGTCCTAAAGTTAGCTCTAAGTCTGGAGGATTGGCTCCTGTCTGAGGGTTAGGAATAGGTTTTTTTGGTTTTGTTTGTTTGTTTGTTTGTTTTTTGAGACAGGGCCTCACTCTGTCGTGCAATGGCACAATCTCAGAGCATTGGAACCTTCATCTCCCAAGTTGAAGCGAGTCTCCTGCCTCAGCCTCCTGAGTAACTGGGATTACAGACATGTACCACCACACCTGGCTAATTTTTGTATTTTTAGTAGAGATGGGGTTTCACCATGTTGGCCAGACTGGTCTTGAACTCCTGATCTCAAGTGATCTGCCTGTCTTGGCCTCCCAAGGTGCTGGGATTACAGGCGTGAGCCACCACACTCAGCCAAGAATAGGCTTTGGATTGGAGTATGGGGTCAGCACAGCATGGGTGTCACAAGCTTCCTCCTGTCCCCAGCTGTTCCGATGGCCCCACTATGGGGCTCCACTGGCTGGGGAGTGTCTGTCTGTGCAGGTGGTCAACTGCAGCCGTGTATTCAGCCCTAGGTGAGTCGGCCTGGGGAGACAGGGATGCAGGTTGGGCTGGGGGTGACTTAGAGCCATTCCCTTGGGTCACTCTTTTGCTCTATGCCACTCCCCTAGGCCTCTAGGGACCCTGGTGATCTCCCTGCAGCAGCTACAGAATACTGGGCATTTGGTGCTACAGGAAGCCCTAGTGGATGAGAATCTTCGAGTGTCCCCGGTGAGCCCCTCCGGCCCCCAGGCTGCCACCCTCAAGTACCTCTAGATAAAGTGTTCCATTTCTCATAGGGGAAAACCTAAGACCCAGAGAGGAGTGGTAACAAGGCCTCCAGCCAGGATTCCTTTCGGCAATTAATTCTTGTGGGAGACAAAGATGAACCTGGCTGGATTTTCCTGGTGTTTCATGGAGGGGCTCATAGCCTAGTAGACATGGACTTAGCTTCCAATCTCAGATCTGCAATTTCCCGTCTGGGAACTTGAACAAGTTCTTTAGCATTTGGAAACTGTTTTCTTTTTTTTTTTGTTTTGAGACGGAATCTCGCTCTGTCACCCAGACTGGAATGCAGCGGTACAATCTCGGCTCACTGCAACCTCCACCTCCCATGTTTAAGCGATTCTCCTGCCTCAGCCTCCAAAGTGGCTGGGACTACACGCGCCCACCACCACGCCCAGCTAATTTTTTTATTTTCAGTAGAGAATGGGTTTCACCATCTTGACCAGGTTGGTCTCGAACTCCTGACCTTGTGATCCACCCTCCTTGGCCTCCCAAAGTGCTGGGATTACAGGCATGAGCCACCACGTCTGGCCTGGAAGCTGTTTCTCATTTATATAATGTTGAGTGTTTTGTTTAGTCCGTCATCATTTGTTGGGCTCTTATGATAAGCCAAATGCTGAGCTGAGCAATGAGGATTCCGTGGTGAGCAAAACCAGATAAAGATTCACACCCTTGGAAGGGAGGCAAACATTAAACAAATATTCACACAAGTAAATGTGAAACTGGAACTAGCAGGTGTTAGAAGCAAGCTGGTAGGGGCTGGGAGAGGGTACAACAGGGGAGTATGATCTACTTGGGGGCCAGAGAAGGTTCCCTGAGGAAACAGTACCTGAACTTAGACTTGAAGGATAATAGACGTTAACTGGGAGGACAGAATGTCCCAGGCAGAGGAAAAGGAATATGCGAAAGCCCAGCGCCTTGAAGGAGCACAGCTGGGGTGCCTGGAGTGAGAAGGAGCTGGAAAGGATGGTGGGGCCAGACCAGGCAGAGTAGTGAAGGTCACCATAAGGGATTTCCAACAAAAATGAGAGAATTTTGGAATCCTGTTGGGCCTCAAGAGGTAACTTGCAGCTGGGCACAGTGGCTTATTCCTGTAATCCCAGCACTTTGGGAAGCTAAAGCAGAAGGATCATTTGAGCTCAGGAGCTCAAGACCAACCTGGGCAACATAATAACACCTCATCATACTAAATATGAAATACTAAAAATGAAAAAAACAAACAAGCAAAAAAACAGAAGAAAGAAAATTTAAAAAAAAAGAGGAAACTTGCCTACTTAGTTCTTAGTAGGTTATAAGTAGTCTACATTATTAATGATCAGAGAGGAACCACAAGGCACCACAGATGCTGGTCAGAAGGATCTCTGCCACCTGGAGTAAAAAGCATTGGCATTGTCCTTGGGCCTCTCTTAGACCCAGGGCAGTTGGAGGGGGGCCCTAGGGGATACTGTATCTGGTTTTAGATCCAGGTGGAGCTTGACCTGAAGTACCAGCCCCCAGAGGGTGCTACTGGAGCCTGGTCAGAAGAGGACTTTGGGGTACCCATCCAGGACAGGTAATCCCCCCCAGCAACTGAAGCAAGACCTGGTGGTCTCGGCCCACGCAGACCCTGGAAAGGGAGAAGCAGTGCCTAGTTCCACTCTGGATCTGCCAATTCAGTGGCCCTTGGACATGTGCTGACCAGGTGTTGCTCTGTAGTCAGGCATGTTCCTCTTAGTCCTTTCATTTCTCTTCCCCCAGCTTGGAGTTAATTATCCCCAATGTGGGCTTCCAGGAACTGGAGTAAGTATGTGGGGATGACCTGGAGTCACCGAGGTCAGTCTTGGAGTTAGGAGCCAGTGATATGGAGGCAGCCCCAGGGTCTTGGGTCAGAACTGAATCAGTTCCAGGGTCAGAGGTCAGTCCTATAATCAGAGGTCAGTTCTGGAATTAGAAAGGTCCCCAGGGTTAAGAGTCTGTCCTGGGATCAGTGAAGTCAGCCACAAGGTCAAGAACTGGTCCTAGGATCAGTGGGATCAGTTCAAGGGTCAGGGGTCGGTCCAAAGCTCCGGAAGTCAAGGGATTGCTCGGAGATGGGTGATGGGTTCCAGGCATATCCCTTGAGGGCCTTTCCTATCAGGCCTGGGGAGGCCCAGCTGGAGCGGCGGGCAGTGGCTCTAGGCCGCAGGCTAGCTCGAAGCCTAGGCCAGCAGAACGATGAGGAGAATGAGCTGGAGCTTGAGCTGGAGCAGGACCTGGATGATGAGCCTGACATCGAACTTTCTGGTGTTGTGTTCAGCCCCCTCAAGAGGTAACTTGTACCCATGGCATATCTGCTCCCACACCCATCCGCCCTCACAAACACACAGTCCCAGGGTGTGTGGGAAGGGTGGATTATCTGGTCACTTGCTCATAGACAGACACTGCCATGTTCATACACACAGTTACAGTGGCTCACATACATGCAGGGGATGAAAGCTTGATGAGGGCAAGGTTTGTCTCTTCACTACAGCGTCTCAGTGCTTGGGACAGTGTTAGCACATAGTAGGTACTCAATAAACCTCTGTTGCACAAATGAATGGTTTCAGGGCTCCAGGAATGAGTCAAATTCTGGGTGTAGGGTTGAGATGGAGGCAGCAAGACATGACCTGAAGGACTTGGAATCCAAAACTTCAGAGGGAGAGAAAACATCATTCCCAGCACCAAGCAAGTGTGTGCGTGGGCGTGCAGGGGAGGGACCAAGAGAGAGCTAACCTTAAGCTTCTCCCCAGCCGTGCCAGGGCCCTGGCCCATGGGGATCCCTTCCAGGTGTCCAGAGCTCAAGACTTCCAGGTACTGCTCTTTTTCCAGGGCCTAACCCTTGGGAATACTACCTCTTCTGGGACACACGTTCTTTCCCTCCACCCAGGCAGGTCTGGCTTCCTTTCCTCATCCTTCTGTACCTCTCAGGTGGGAGTCACCGTGCTAGAGGCCCAGAAACTGGTCGGAGTCAACATTAACCCCTATGTGGCTGTGCAAGTGGGGGGGCAGCGCCGCGTGACCGCCACACAGCGTGGGACCAATTGCCCCTTCTACAATGAGGTGGGCGCCACCACAGAAGAGGGCGAGCCTGAGAGAATGGGAGGGGTCCATGTGAGAACTATTCCCGGAGGGGGCGTGGCCTAGTTGGAAATGGAGCCAGATGCTCGGCCTATGGGTGGGCGTTAGAGGGGTGCCGATCTAGGAAAAGGTTGCAGTGAGAGGGTTGGGGGTGGGGGAAGGAGGGGCTTCTGAGCAAGAGACCTGGGTAAGCTGCCGGTTCACATCTAACCTCACATCTAACCTTCACATTTAACCTCTCATCCCCGCTTCAATTCAGTACTTCTTGTTCGAATTTCATGACACACGGCTTCGCCTCCAAGACTTGCTGCTGGAGATCACGGTGAGCGGGGTAGGGGGGACCAGTGTCCTTCAGAGAAGGGGGGATGGGAAAGCTCAGGACTAACCCCACCTTCCCCCCAGGCTTTCCATTCGCAGACCCTCCCGTTTATGGCCACCCGGATAGGCACCTTCAGGATGGACCTGGGCATCGTCTTGGACCAGCCAGGTATGGAATCGTCCCCTTATTGAGACTCTGCACGGACAAGGACCCCAGAGATTGACCCCGCGGTGGCTCCGCATGGACCCCTATACACTCACTTCGGAGAGGGCCATCTCTGGCGGAGGCTGAACTCTTGGCACTTCCGCTCCTCCCTGCTGAGCCAGAGGAGCTCCGGCCATTGTCCGTCACTCCGATGACAGCCTCACAGCCACCCTGTGCGTCCCGCCGGTCGCCCCTTACCCCTGGCTCGCCCCTTCTCCCTTAGATGGCCAATTCTACCAAAGATGGGCTCCGTTGCATGATCCCCGGGACACCCGCGCCGGGACCAAGGGCTTCGTAAAGGTCACCTTGTCCGTGAGGGCGCGCGGGGACCTGCCCCCTCCAGTGCTACCCCCGGCCCCAGAGCACTGTTCGGACATTGAGAAGTGAGCCGCGGTGAGGTGGGGAGGGGGACATGGATCCGGGGGTGGCCGTGGGGCGCGGATAAGGGGAGGGGCCGAGATCCCAGTTTCTCCCCACTGTTGGGTGCCCCCTCCCCCAGGAACCTGCTCCTGCCGCGCGGAGTGCCAGCCGAGAGGCCGTGGGCGCGGCTCCGCGTGCGCCTGTACCGCGCCGAGGGGCTTTCCGCGCTGCGCCAGGGGCTGCTGGGCAGCCTGGCCCGCGCCCTGCACGACCAGCGCGTCCTGGTGGACCCCTATGTGCGGGTGTCTTTCCTGGGGCAGGAGGTAAGTCCCTCCGGGGCCCACAGCGCCGCGGCTCCCGCCCCGACTGCGCGCTGACCTCCCTCCCCCGGTCTTTAACGCCACCTTCAGGGCGAGACGTCGGTGCGCGCCCAGGCGGCGGCGCCTGAGTGGAACGAGCAGCTGAGCTTCGTGGAGCTCTTCCCACCGCTGACGCGCAGCCTCCGCCTGCAGCTGCGGGACGACGCGCCCCTGGTCGACGCGGCCCTCGCTACGCACGTGCTGGACCTGAGGCGGATCTCCCATCCGGGCCGAGCAGGTGAGTGCTTCTGGCCGCCACAAACCCGGCCTCACTCGCCTCGGTCCCATCGCGCCGTAGGGCCCATTCCCAACAGCATGCCCAATCCTCGCGACCCCGCTGCGCCTAGGAAGGCTGGTCCGCCCGCAAAACAACGGCTTCAAGCCTCCCCCAGACTGTGAACCCCACCATAGGTTTGGCTCTGTTGGCAAAATTCTGACCACAGCCGCCTGTCCAGTAACTAGCCAGCCCAGTCCCACTCTTCTACAGCTGTGCACGCACTGACACTGCTGGTCCACTCCTTTCCCCGACCCCCAGGCCTGGCGGATCGCCCGTAGCTCCGCCCCAATCCCGACCCCGCCCCCAGGGTTCAGGCTGCGTCCCCCGAGCCCCGGCTCCTGCGGTTTCCAGCTCCTTGGGGCGCTGAGCTGGTTTGGAGGCGCCCCAGGTCGTGTTCCACAGCGGCGCATCCGCAGCTGCTGGCCAACTTCTTCCCTTTCAGAGCGGCTTAGCCCCCCTCCCCTGTCCTCACCCCCTAATATTTATTTGGAGGAGATCAGGGTGAGGTGCACAGACTTACCAGCACTCGCCCTCCCCGCGCTCCCCTCCAACACGCTGCTTTTGTTCCCCACAGCGGGGTTTAACCCTACTTTCGGCCCGGCCTGGGTGCCCCTCTATGGCTCGCCCCCCGGCGCGGGGCTCCGGGATGGTCTTCAAGGTCTCAACGAAGGCGTTGGCCAAGGCATTTGGTTCCGCGGCCGCCTTCTGCTGGCTGTGTCCATGCAGGTGTTGGAAGGGAGAGCTGAACCTGAGCCTCCCCAGGCCCAGCAGGGGTCCAGGTTGTCCCGGCTCACCCGAAAGAAGAAAAAGAAAGCCAGGCGGGATCAGACCCCAAAGGGGGTTCCGCAGCACGTGGACGCCAGCCCCGGTGCCGAGGTGCCTGAGATTCCCAATGCCATGGAGGTGGAGGTGGAGGAGCTACTGCCGCTGCCAGAGGTGGGGGCTGGGGGGTAGCAAAGGGGGCGGGGTCACCTTAGCTTTGGAAGGTGGAATCCACTCTCAGGTGTTAAACATCACGACAGGGGTCTCAATCTGGGTGCCTGGGCGAAGAGTGAGGTGTGTGCCCACATGGGCTCTGGTTATATGCGCACATGTTGGGGGAAAGAGGACGCATACCCAGGGCCAATGCTGGGTCGGCGAGAACAGAGAGGGAGTAGGATACTTGCAGTGACTTCCAAGCCTTGGTCACACTTCTTTCTGTGGGCATTGCGGCCAAGCATAGTCCAGTCTGCTCCCTGGGAGGATGGGCGCTGACTCCAGCCTGACGGCCTCCCGCAGAATGTCCTGGCGCCTTGTGAAGATTTCCTGCTTTTCGGTGTGCTCTTCGAGGCCACCATGATCGACCCTGCCGTCGCCTCCCAGCCCATCAGCTTCGAGATCTCCATTGGTGTGTGGCCTAGCCGAACCCCTGAGTGCCATGGGTTTGAGGGTGGACACTCTCATTTCAGACCTTAGGACCCTGAAAGGGGCTGTTGCCTTTCAGTAAGGGGCGGATTCTGACTTCTATTGAGGCAGAGGTGGTTGGGCGGGGTGGGGGGGTTCCAGCCGTCAGCCTGGCGCGCACTGACCCTTGTTGCTCTGGGGCAGGTCGCGCAGGCCGCCTGGAGGAGCAATTGGGCCGAGGGTCCAGGGCCGGGGAGGGAACTGAGGGTGCGTCAGCAGAGGCTCAGCCTCTGCTGGGAGCCAGGCCAGAGGAGGAGAAAGAGGAGGAGGAACTGGGGACCCCTGCTCAGTGGCCTGAGCCCATGGACGGCAGCGGGTGAGTGCTCCCAGTGGCTGGAAGGGGGGTTTGGGAGGTCCCCAGGAGCCCAGAATGCCCGCGAAGCCTCCTCTCCACCTGCCAGGCCATACTTCTGCTTGCCCCTCCGTCACCGCAAGCCATGCGTGCATGTGTGGAGTCGCTGGGAGGACCACACCTGGCGCCTGCAGAGCAGCAACTGCGTGCACAAAGTGGCCGAGAGGCTGGTAAGGGCAAGGCCGGTGCCCACAGGGAGAGACCGGGCCATAGGGATGGCTGGGACACCACAGCCTTTGAAGGGAGCTCTGCAGTGGGGCTAATGGGCAGGCACTAGAGAGCCAGCACCTTGCTGGTGCAAGGCCAGGGGCGGCAAGGGCCAAAAAGCACAGCTTCTGGGCAAACTGAGGATGCCAGGAGTTGTGGGAGGACAGAAATTCAGAATTGCTGGACCCAGGAAGGGGCTGGATGAAGGAGATGGAGAGAGATACTGCCGGTGGGGTCCCACATTTGGGGGAGCCAGTAGGGGGCTAGAAAGATGGAGCCATCGGCCGGGCGCGGTGGCTCAAGCCTGTAATCCCAGCACTTTGGGAGGCCGAGGCGGGCGGATCACGAGGTCAGGAGATCGAGACCATCCTGGCTAACATGGTGAAACCCCGTCTCTACTAAAGGTACAAAAAACTAGCCGGGCGTGGTGGCGGGCGCCTGTAGTCCCAGCTGCTCGGAGGCTGAGGCAGGAGAATGGCCTGAACCTGGGGGACGGAGCTTGCAGTGAGCCGAGATCGCGCCACTGCACTCCAGCCTGGGCGACACAGCGCGAGACTCCGTCTCAAAAAAAAAAAAAAAGAAAGATGGAGCCATCAACCTGATGGAGCCAAAGAAGGGCAGGCCAAGAGGTGTGGTCATGAGTGGGTGGGGCCTCGGGTTGGGTGTGGTCTACAAGAGGTCGGAGTCAGGGACTCTCAAGACTCTGACCCTCTTGCATGTTGTGCAGGACCAGGGGCTGCAGGAGGTTGAGAGACTGCACCGCAGGCCGGGGCCTGGCGCCTGTGCACAGCTCAAGCAGGCACTGGAAGAGCTGGTGGCTGGGAGCAGGTAAGCTGAGAGCCACCCCTATTGCTGCCTGTACGTGGGCCAACTCCAGGGCAAGGGAGACTCTTGGTGACTGTCTGGACCCAAGGGTGGCTTGCAGCTGCATTTGCTCTGCACCTTACAGAAGAATGAGAAGACAATTATTCCTATCCAGGGAGCTGATGAGATTATTGGGGGTTAGGCTTCCCCCGATCCTCTGGCACCTCAGCTGTTTTCAATCTCCATGAGTTCCCTTTCCCACACTTCTAGAGGCTTATCCCGTGTCTCTTTTCAAATCTCCTCGCCTTCTTTCTTCCACACTTGTTCCTGCTAATCACCTTCCCACACCCAGTCGACCTCCTTGCTGGCTTCTGCATCCATCTGTTCTCCTCCTTGCCTGCTCCAGTGACCGCAGCTGTGATCTGAATTTCATCACTGGAGGAATTAGCTCTGTAATTGTCAATTTTCTCCCCGTCATCATTGATTGGTCCCTAGTTACCAGGTCATTGCTGTAACCACATAAACATGTTTGTCCGGGTGTGGTGGCTCACATCCATAATCCCAGCACTTTTGGAGGTTGAGGTGGGCAGATCATTTGAGGTCAGGAGTTCAAGACCAGCCTGGCCAACATGGTGAAAACCCATCTCTACGAGAAAAATACCAAAATTAGCCAGGCATAATGGTGGGTTCCTCTCAGCTACTTGAGAGGCTGAGGCAGGAGAATCACTTGAATCCGGGAGGTGGAGGTTGCAGTGAGCTAAGATCGTGCCACTGCACTCCAGCCTATGCGACAGAGCAAGACTCCGTCTCAAAACAAACAAAAAAAACCCCCAAAAAACCATATTCTAGTTACTTCCATCTTTGACCTTCACTACTGCCCTGAATTCCATAACCTGCTCCAGGTACTTAAGTGATTTTCAGATCCTCTTCTCAAAAGGGTACTTTATTTGATAACTATTTATGGCACGTATTATGCCAGACACTGTTTTAGGCATAGGAATGTCAGTGAAAAAGCATTCCTGCCCACAAAAATCCCTGAAGTTGGCAAGGCACAATGGCTCACTGCTGTAGTCCCAGCTACTTGGGGGAGGCTGAAGTGGGAAGATCTTGAGCCCAGGAGTTCAAGGCTGCAGTGAACCATGATTGTGCCACTGCACTCTAGCCTGGGTGACAGAATGGGACCCTGACTCTAAAAAAACAACACCCTGAAGCTTATGTTTGGGTGTAGAGGTTGGGGATGGGTGGAGACATGTAAAATAAGCATGTAAACAGAAAGATACTAAGAAGGATAAGTGTTAAGGAAGAACAAAGCAAGGAAGCATTAGAAAGGTATTGCAATTTCAGAAAGGGTGTGGAGGGGAGGCCACTGTGAAGGTGACATGAAGACGGAGGAGCAAGCCGTGCCTGTAATGGTGTTCCAGGTGGAGGGGACAGCATGCCTGGAGTGTTTGAAGAGGAGCACAGAACCAGTGTGACTGCGGCAGTGTGACATAGTAGAAGAGGCTGGAGGAGGCTGGGGGAAGGAGGATGATGGTGGGGAGGGACAGATCCTGTGGGAGCCTCACAAGCCATTTTAATGACTTTGGCTGCGTCTCTGAGTGAGATGAGGGGTCAGTGAATGTTTTGAAAAGGAAAAAGATACACTCTAACACATAGATCCTTAAAAGGGATCAGTAGGGGAGGAAGCAGAGAGATTACTAAAGGGGCTGTTATAATCCAGGTGACAGGTGATGATGAACTGATCTAGGGGATGGTTGCAGTGGAGATGGAGTGCTGTGAATGGATTCAAGAGAAAATTTGCAATTGGGGGTGATACTTCAGGACTTGCTAAGATTTTGGCTTGTGGGCTGGGCGTGGTGGCTCACACCTGGAATTCCAGCACTTTGGAAGGCCAAGATGGGAGGATGAATTGAGCCCAGGAGTTTGAGACCAACCTGAACAATATGAGTAGACGTTGTCCCTGTGAAAAATACAAAAGTTAGCTGGGTGTGGTGGTGCACACCTGTAGTCCCAGCTACTCAGGGGGCTGAGATGGGAGGATGGTTTGAGTCCAGGAGGCTAAGGCTGCACCAACCACATAGTTATGCAAGCCAAAATCTTTTTTTGGATAAAAGAAAAAAAATATGTTTTCAATGGAAAACAAAAGGAGAAGGTCTGATGGAAGCAGGGATGAGGTGGGATCTGAGGGAAGGCAGATAGTAGGAGCTCAGTTTGGACGTGTTAACTGTGAGATTCTTATTGAATTGTAAGTGGACATGTGTGGTAGGCAGTTAGCTATATGAGTTGAGTTCTGGGGAGAATTCTAAACTGAAAATGTCAATTTGGGAGCTGTCATTATGTAGATGGAGCTGGATAACAGCACTAAGGGAGCATAGAAAAAAGAAATCTGAGCCGGGCGCGGTGGCTCAAGCCTGTAATCCCAGCACTTTGGGAGGCCGAGACGGGCGGATCACGAGGTCAGGAAATCGAGACCATCCTGGCTAACACGGTGAAACCCCGTCTCTACTAAAAAATACCAAAAAAAAAACTAGGGCCGGGCGCGGTGGCTCACGCCTGTAATCCCAGCACTTTGGGAGGCCGAGGCGGGCGGATCACGAGGTCAGGAGATCGAGACCATCCTGGCTAACATGGTGAAACCCCGTCTCTACTAAAAATACAAAAAACTAGCCGGGCGTGGTGGCGGGCGCCTGTAGTCCCAGCTACTCGGAGGCTGAGGCAGGAGAATGGCCTGAACCTGGGAGGCGGAGCTGAGATCGGGCCACAGCACTCCAGCCTGGGTGACAGAGCGAGACTCCGTCTCAAAAAAAAAAAAAAAAAAAAAAAGAAATCTGAGAACCTGGAGCGCTCCAGCATTTAGAGGTAAGGAGGAAGCAGGGACTCAGCCAAGGACCCTGATCAGGAGAGGCAGTGAGGTAGGAGGCTGTAGGTGGTTACTTTACTGTGCTCACCATGCTCAACCTTTCAGTGTCAGTAGACACAGTTGTTTCACCATGTTGGTCAGGCTGGTCTCGAACTCCTGACCTCAAGTGATTCACCACCTGTCTCGGCCTCCCTAAGTGCTGGGATTACAGGCTTGAGCCACTGCACGTGGCCAGATTCTGGATATTTTTTTGAAGGTAGAGCATAAAGAATTTGCTGATGAATTGATGTGGAATGTGAGAGAAAGAGCAGTGAAGGATGACTTGAAAGTTCTGAGGTGAAACAGGGTTTTTTGTTTTGTTTTTTGTTTGTTTTTTGCTGCGGTGGGGGGGAGTTATTGGAAATTATGCATTTGGCTTGGGAATATAATGTTCAAGCTATACATTAGCCAACCTGGTGGAGACTAAACCATACCGTCGTCATCACATTGTAAGCTTCAGTGTGTTTAGGAATCTCCTAGGGCATAAATGCAGCTTTTGATTCAGCAGGGCCTGGGGTGGGGCTGAGGTCCTGCAGTTTTAAATAGCCTGCAGGTGTTACCAATGCTGTTGGTCCATGGGCCACACCTGGGGTAGCCAGGATAGTAGACGGTTAAATATTA
This sequence comes from Theropithecus gelada, assembly GCF_003255815.1. Classification (NCBI taxonomy): domain Eukaryota; kingdom Metazoa; phylum Chordata; class Mammalia; order Primates; family Cercopithecidae; genus Theropithecus; species Theropithecus gelada. The sequence goes on from NC_037678.1 coordinate 67,077,169, forward strand.
GCGAGCTCTGGAGCTCAAGAGCAAGGCCCGCCTTGATGAATTTGGGAGTGGTCCAAATAGAGATAGGCCATCTTTGCAGGAGAAAGGGTGCCTCTTCAGAGCACAAGACTGAGAGGACTATGAGGGAGGCTGGGGGTGGGAGGTCAGCGTCCTCTCCTTTGACTCCTGTCTGCTGTGCACATCCCTGCTCACTGCAGACAGTTTTGCCGCGGTGCCGAGCGCAGGACGATGACCCGGCCCAATGCCCTGGATCGATGCCGAGGGAAACTCCTGGTGCACAGCCTGGTACGGCCTTGGGAAGGGACTCAGGGGCGCCTAGCTGGGGCCTTCCACTCATGCTGTCTTTTTGCCCTCCCAGAACCTTTTGGCTAAACAAGGACTGCGACTTCTACGCGGCCTGAGACGGGGCAACGTGCAAAAGAAGGTGGCATTGGCCAAGAAGCTCCTGGCCAAACTGCGCTTTCTGGCTGAGGAGGTAATGCCTTGCCCACCCCACTTTCCTACTGTGTACACACTTTTCCCTGAGTTTTATGGACCATTGCAGAGGCCTTGGGCCAGTGTGACATAACATTTTTCCTTTGGAATGATTCCAGGGCTGGGACTCATTGCTGTGGGCATAGGACCAAGATCCATTTGCAGTAGCTAAGGGTGAGGACGAGAGTTCTAGAATCCAGCAGAGACCCAGGGAACATTCAGAATCTCTTTAGATGAAGATTTGAGAGTAGGCTGCCTTGAGCATGACTTCCCTTGTCTGAAGCACTAAATATGACATGTGAAGGGTGAAGGGAGTTGACAGGAGCAGAAACTGAGGGTTAGAAATGGAAAGTGACTGGTCCACCATGCTGCAGCTGCTTAAGACAGAAGCTCAGTCCTTCCCAAAGGCACATGACGTTTAGACCACTCGGGCCAGTAGGTTCTCAAACAGTGAGGAAGTGTAGTCTCAGACCTTACAGGATAAATTGGAGTTGGGCAAGTGAGAAACAAAAAAATAGCATGTACAAAGGCCTAGAACTGAGAAGCCTGGGCAGCTGGAAGACAGAGCGTTGGACGAAGAGATGGGATACTTTTTTGTTTTTAAGAAGGAGTCTCACTCTGTCACGCAGCCTGGAATGCAATGGCGCGGTCTTGGCTCACTGTAACCTCTGCCTCCCGAGTTCAAGCAATTCTCCTGCGTCAGCCTCCTGAGTAGCTGGGATTACAGGCACCTGCCACCATGCCCGACTAATTGATTTTATTCTTAGTAGAGATGCGGTTTCACCATGTTGGTCAGGCTGGTCTTGAACTGACCTCATAATCCGCCCACCTCGGCCTCCCAAAGTGCTGGGATTACAGGTGTGAGCCACTGAACATTTAACATTATCTTAAATGTTGGTGCAAAATTGCTTTTAAAATTATGGGTGGTGGCTCATCCTATAATTGTAGCACTTTGGGAGGCTGAGGCAGGAGGATCACTTGAGCGCAGGAGTTTGAGACCAGCTTGGGCAGCAAGGTGAGACCCTGTCTCTACAAAAATTAGCTGGCTGTGGTGGTGCACACCTAGAGTCCCAGCTACTCCGGAGGCTGAGGTGGGAGGGTTGCTTGAGCTCAGGCAGTCGAGGTTACAGTGAGCTAAGTTGGCACCCCTGCATTCCAGCCTGGGCAACAGAGTGAGACTCTGTCTCAAAGAAAAAATTGTATTGAAAGCCTTCTTTTGTCATCTGACATTTAAAATTTTTTTATGAGTCCAGGTGCAGTGGCTCATGCCTATAATCCCAGCACTTTGGGAGGCCAAGGCAGGCGGATCACCTGATCCGAGGTCAGGAGTTCAAACCAGCCTGGCCAATGTGGCAAAACCCTGTCTCTAAAAAAAAAAAAAAAAGAAAAATTAGCCGGGCGTGGTGGCATGCACCTGTAATTCCAGCTGCTTGGGAGGCTGAGGCAGGAGAGTTGTTTGAACCTGGGAGGTAGAGGTTGCAGTGAACCAAGATCATGCCACTGCACCCCAGCCTGGGCAACAGAGTGAGACTCCGTCTTAAAAAAATAAAAAAAAAAATTTTGGCTGGGCGCGGTGGCTCAAGCCTGTAATCCCAGCACTTTGGGAGGCCGAGACGGGTGGATCACGAGGTCAGGAGATCGAGACCATCCTGGCTAACACGGTGAAACCCCGTCTCCACTAAAAAATACAAAAAACTAGCCGGGCGAAGTGGCGGGCGCCTGTAGTCCCAGCTACTCGGGAGGCTGAGGCCGGAGAATGGCGTGAACCTGGGAGGCGGAGCTTGCAGTGAGCTGAGATCCGGCCACGGCACTCCAGCCTGGGCGACAGAGCAAGACTCCGTCTCAAAAAAAAAAATAAAATAAATAAAATTGGCCGGGCGCGGTGGCTCAAGCCTGTAATCCCAGCACTTTGGGAGGCCGAGACGGGCGGATCACGAGGTCAGGAGATCGAGACCATCCTGGTTAACATGGTGAAACCCCATCTCTACTAAAAAATACAAAAAACTAGCCGGGCGAGGTGGCGGACGCCTGTAGTCCCAGCTACTCGGGAGGCTGAGGCAGGAGAATGGCGTGAACCCGGGAGGTGGAGCTTGCAGTGAGCTGAGATCTGGCCACTGCACTCCAGCCTGGGTGACAGAGCGAGACTCCGTCTCAAAAAAAAAAAAAATAAAAATAAATAAATAAATAAATAAATAAAATTAAAAAATTTTATTTTGAACCCGCCTCCTGGGTTCAAGCAATTCTCCTACCTCAGCTTTCTGAGTAGCTGGGATTACAGGAACATGCCACCACCCCCGGCTAATTTTTTTTTCTGTTTTTAGTAGAGATGGGGTTTTGCCATGTTGGCCAGGCTGGTCTTGAACTCCTGACCTCAACTGATCCACCTCAGCCTCCCAAAGTAGGCATGAGTCACTGCGCCTGGCAAACAAAATTTTTTATGGCCAGACACAGTGGCTGATGCCTGTAATCCCAACACTGTGGGATCCTCCAAAGTGAGAGGATCACCTGAACCCAGGAGTTCAACACCAAGCTGGGCAAAACAGTGAGGCCTCGTCTCCTCAAAAAACAAAAAAAAATTAGCCGGGCGTGGTGGCACATGGCTGTAGTCCCAACTACTCAGGAGGCTGAGGTAGGAGGATTGCTTGAGCCTGGGAGGTTTAAGCTACAATGAACTGTGATGGTGCCACTGCAATCCAGCCTGGGTGACAGAGTGAGACCCTGTCTCAAAAATAAATACAAATAAAAAATGTTCATGGTATAAACGTGCATTCTGAAATAATGTAGTTCTGTGTTGCTGTTTTCATATTTTATGTTATTTTGCTTTTTAAATATTATGTGCATGAGATTTATCCGTATCATTGCATGTAACTGTAATTTTTCAATTTTCATTGCCATATGACATATTGTATAAGTATACTACAATGTGGCCAGGCGCGGTGGCTCATGCCTATATCCCAGCACTTTGGGAGGCTGAGGCGGGAGGATCACGAGGTCAAGAGATGGAGACCAACCTGGCCAACATGGCGAAACGCCATCTTTACTAAAAATACAAAAATTAGCCAGGCATGGTACCTGTAATCCTAGCTACTTAGGAGGCTGAGGCAGGGAGAATTGCTTGATCCTGAGAGGTGGAGGCTGCAGAGAGCTGAGATTGGGCCACTGCACTCCAGCCTGGGTGGTGGAGCAAAACTCTGTCTCAAAATAAAAATAGGCTGGGTGCAGTGGCTCACGCCTGTAATCCCAGCACTTTGGGAGGCTGAGGTGGGCAGATCACAAGGTCAGGAGATCGAGACCATCCTGGCTAAGAGGGTGAAACCCTATCTCTACTAAAAATACAAAACATTAGCCGGGCATGGTGGCGGGCGCCTGTAGTCCCAGCTACTCAGGAGGCTGAGGCAGGAGAATGGCGTGAACCTGGGAGGTGGAGCTTGCAGTGAGCCGAGATGGCGCCACTGCACTCCAGCCTGGGCGAGAGTGGGAGACTGTCTCAAAAAAAATAATAATAATAATAAATAAAAATAAAATAAATATACTCTAATGTACTGATCCATTGTGCTGTTGATGGGTATGTGAGATGTTCCCAATGGGTGGTGATTAGAAACAGTGCTTCCAAGACCATATTTGTACACGTCCTGGTGCTTTTCTATGGCAGTGGTTCTCAAACTTTTTGGTCTCAGGACAGGTCTCAGATTACACCACTGCACTCCAGCCTGGGTGACAGAGAGAGACTCTATCTTTAAAAAAAAAAAAAAAAAAAAATTGGAGGTGGGGTCTTGCTGCAAGCTGTCAAGCTCACAATGGCAGATACAAGATATATAGTTTCTCTGAAATTATAATTTTATTCTGCCTCCTGGGTTCAAGTGATTCTCCTGCCTCAGCATCCCAAAGTGCTGGGATTACAGGTGTGAGCCACCACACCTAGCCAAAGTTGTAATTTTCACTTGCTTTGTTTCTGATTCTAAGGGGAAAGCTTTCGTTCTTTAACTATTAAGTTTGATGTTAGCAGTGTTTTTCATAAATGCCCTTTATCAGGTTGAGGAAGTTCTCTTCCATTCCTAGTTTTGTGAGTGTTTTTATTGTGAAAGAGTGTTACATTTTATCAAACGTTTTTTTCTGCATCTCTTAAGATGAGCATGTGTTTGTTCTTTTTTGTTCTGTTACTGTGGTGTATTACACTGATTTTCCTTAGGTTGAACTATCCTTGCATTCATGAGATGAATTCTAACTTTTAACAATTGTGTATATCCATTTTTTTTTAATATGTCATGGGATTTGGTTCAAGACTTTTGCATCTGTGTATTTATAAGGGATATTGTTTTGTAATTTTTCTTTTTGATTAAAAAAATACTTAAAAAGTAGAGATGGGCCGGGCGCGGTGGCTCAAGCCTGTAATCCCAGCACTTTGGGAGGCCGAGGCGGGTGGATCACGAGGTCAGGAGATTGAGACCATCCTGGCTAACATGGTGAAACCCCGTCTCTACTAAAAATACAAAAAACTAGCCGGGCGTGGTGGCGGGCGCCTGTAGTCCCAGCTACTCGGAGGCTGAGGCGGGAGAATGGCGTGAACCCGGGAGGTGGAGCTTGCAGTGAGCCGAGATCGCGCCACTGCACTCCAGCCTAGGCGACAGAGCGAGACTCCGTCTCAAAAAAAAAAAAAAAAAGTAGAGATGGGGTCTTCCTATGTTGCCCAGGCTGGTTGCAAACTCCCGGAGCTCAAGGGATCCTCCCTGCCTCTGCCTCCCAAAGTGCTGGGATTACAGGCGTGAGTCACCACACCCAGCATGTAATGATTTGATGTCTTTTCTTGTGATTTTTAAATCTATGATATCAAGGTAAAGCTGGCTTCATAGAAGGAGTTAGGAAGTGTTCCTCACTCTTCTATTTTTTGGAAGAGTTTGAAAAGGATTGGCATTAATCTTCAAAATGTTTGGTAGAATTCACCAGTGAAGGCATCCGGTCTTGGACTTTTTTTGGGAAGTTTTTGACTGCTGAGTCAAATTTTATAACTTCATTTTAGATAATCTAATTTGCTATTTTGTACTTGTTCATGGTATTATCTTATAATCCTTTTTATTTCTGTAAGGTTGCTAGTAATGTCCTCCCTTTCATCTCTGATTTTAGATATTTGTGTTTGTGTGTGTGTGTGTGTGTGTGTGTGTGTGTATGTGTGTATGTGATGCAGTCTCTCTCTGTCACCAGGCTGGAGTGCAGTGGCACAATCTCAGCTCACCACACCTCTGCCTGATTATAGGTGTGAGCCACCACACCCGGCCAGCCTAGTCTTTTTAAATTTACTGTTTTGTGATCTAACATATGATCTATCCTGAAGAATGTTCCATGGGTGCTTGAGAAGAATGTGTATTCTGCTCTTATGATGGAGTATTTTGTATGTGTCTTCTAGGTATAGTTGGTTAGTGTTGTTTTAAGTTTATTTCCTTAATAATATTCTGTGTAGATGTTCCATCTGCTATTGTAAGTGGTATATACTGAAGACTCCAACTATTGTAGAACTGTTTGCCTGATATATTTAAAATTTCTATTTCCATTTGGTTCCAGTTTTCAACTGTTTGCTGAAATCACCCATCTTTTAATTCTTGTGTACTTTCCTCACTAGATCATTTAGATTTCTATCAGTTATTTTAATAATTGTTGTCTAATTATTCCAACATCTGGGTTATCTATGTGTCTGCTTCTATTGATTATTTCCTCTTGACTATGAGTTTTTTTTTTTGAGATGGTGTCTCTCTCTGTCGCCCAGGCTGGAGTGCAGTGGTGCGATCTCTGCTCACTGCAAGCTCCACCTCCAGGGTTCGAGCCATTCTCCTGCCTCAGCCTCCTGAGTAGCTGGGACTACAGGCACCTGGCTAATGTTTTTGTATTTTTAGTAGAGACAGGGTTTCACCGTGTTAGCCAGGATGGTCTCGATCTCCTGACCTAGTGATCCACCCGCCTCAGCCTCCCAAAGTACTGGGATTACAGGTGTGAGCCACCACGCCCGGCTTTTTGCTTTAACTCTGTCCTGTAATTTTTTTTATCATATGCCTGGATTTTTGTATAAAAGAACATTAGTGACTAAAATAATATGTGTCCAGGAAATGGCATTTCTTTTCTTACACTAGGCCTCACTCTATAGAGTGAGGACCGAGTCATTATGCTTTGTATTTGAAATGGGCTGAGTTGTGAATTTGGTTTGGTTCAGTTCACTTTGGGCTTCAAATGTTTTTTGAAGGATCAGGATTGTCCTTTCGTCCAGGTTTAGGATTGAGAACTGGCAAGATTCCAGAAATCTGTTTCTCTTTCACACCCAAACTGCCAGTTCTCCAACCCTGGGTAAGCTCTCCCTGCTTTACAAACCACCAACCAGGTTTTTGTGTTGCTGGGGCATTCTCTATGCTTTCTGAGTCTGCTTCCTTTCCTCTGCACCTTGTTAGTCCTGCTTTCCCTCCCCTGACCTTTGGAGGGTCCCCACCTTACATTGTAAAAGTCTAGAATGCATCAGAGGGGTCCTCTTGGCTCTCCAGCTGAGCCTGTAGCATCTGATAGCTGAAGGCCTAGTGGAAGAGGTTTCTCTCAGCCCTTCTACCTCACCCTCAGCCTTCAAAAGATGAAATCCCAGAGGGCCACTTCTGGGTTTTTAAATTCTCTTCCCTACCACCTCCTTCTTAGGGTGGTTACTTTGCACTCGTTTTTGAGACGGAGTTTTGCTCTTGTTGCCCAGGCTAGAGTGGAATGTCATGATCTCAGCTCACTGCAACCTCCACTTCCTAGGTTCAAGCAATTCTTCTGCCTCAGCCTCCCAAGCAGCTGGGATTACAGGCATGTGCCACTATGTCTGGTGTTTTTTTTTGTTTTTTTTGTTTTTTTTGTTTTTTTTTTTTTTTACTAGCGATGGAGTTTCACCATGTTGGTCAGGCTGGTCTCGAACTCCTGATCTCAAGAGATCCACCTGCCTCAGCCTCCCAAAGTGCTGGGATTAGAGGCATGAGCCACCATGCCTGGCCTACTCTGCACTTTCAAGAAACCTTACATGCCTCAGAAAGATCTCAGCTCTCCTTCCCTGTTCCCAGCTTTCTGCATACTGCTCCTTAGCTCTAGGTGAAGATCCATAGAAAAGAGTTGGGAGGTATAGAAAGACATACTTTGTGGCTGTGGTCCCTGGGATTCTCATCTGGCATGCTACCTCACACATAGTCATTAAAGTCTCTTAAAAGTGGGGAGTTTCTCCTTGTCCCCGTTTCTGATGTTCCTTTTTACTACTGCTGTTCTGTCAGAAGTGGGAGTAGCAGCTGGAGGTCTCTCCTTGACTATGAAGAACTCGTCATTTTCTGGAGTTTAGTTGGTACAGGTTTCTTTGAATCCCCACTTCTCTGATGTGTTTTTTAAAATAAGATTTTTAGTCTGGGCAACACAGAGAGACCCCCATCTCTACAAAAAATAAAACTAACGAGGCGTGGTGGCAAGCACCTGTAGTCCCAGCTACTTGGGAGGCTGAGGTGGGAGGATTGCTTGGGCCTCAGGGTTTGAGGCTGCAGTAAGCCATAATCGTGCCAATGCACTCCAGCCTGGGTGAAAGAGAAATCCTGTATCCAAAAAATTATATATGTGTGTGTGTGTGTGTGTATATGTATGTGTATAAATGTGTGTATACATAAGTGTGTGTGTATATATATGTATGTGTATATATACCCCCACGTGTGTGTGTGCATAATTTTATAATTTATTTAGATTATTTTTGTCATTAGGGTGTAAGTCTTTTTGTTGTTGTTGAGACACAGTCTGGCTCTGTCGCCCAGGTTGGACTGTGGTGGTACAATCTTGGCTCACTGCAACCTCTGCCTCCCAGGTTCAAGTGATTCTCCTGCCTCAGTTTTATGAGTACCTGGGATTACAGTCACGTGCCACCACATCTGGCTAATTTTTGTATTTTTAGTAGTGATGGGGTTTCACCATGTTGGTCAGGTTGGTCTCAAACTCCTGACCTTAGGTGATCCACCCGCCCCGGCCTCCCAAAGTACTCGGATTACAGATGTGAGCCACTGTGCCAGGCCGGGAGTGAGTGTTTCTACATCCAACTAATAGTGCACCCCTCCACTGATTTTTTTTTTTTTTTTTTTTGAGAAGGAGTCTCGCTCTGTCGCCCAGGCTGGAGTGCAGTGGTGCAATCTCGGCTCACTGCAACCTCTGCCTCCTGGGTTCAAGAGATTCTCCTGCCTCAGCTTCCCGAGTAGCTGGGATTACAGGTGCCTGCCGCCATGCCCAGCTAATTTTAGTATTTTAGTAGAGACAGGGTTTCACTGTGTTGGCCAGGCTTGTCTCGAACTCCTGACCTCGTGATCCACCTGCCTCAGCCTCCCAAAGTGCTGGGATTATAAGCGAGAGCCACCACGCCCGGCCCTCTACTGATTTAAAAAAAAAAAAAATTACAGTATTTTCCTCTGATGTACAATTTACATACAATGAAGTGTACAAATACATATATATTTTTAAGACAGAGTCTCACTCTGTCACTTAGGCTAGAGTGCGGTGGCAAGACCTTAGCTCACTGCAACTTCTGCCCCCAAGCTCAAGTGATTCTTCTGCCTCAGCCTCCTGAGTAGCTGGGAGTACAGGCATGGGCCACCATGCCTGCTAATTTTTGTATTTTTAGTAGAGATGTAGTTTTGCCATGTTGGCCTGGCTGGTCTTGAACTCCTAGACTCAAGCGATCCGGCCACCTTGGCCTCCCAAATTGCTGGGATTACAGGCATGAGTCACCATGTCTGACCAAGTGTACAAATCTTAGCTACACATTTGCTGAATTTTGGCAAATATATGTATCTGTGTAACCCAAATCCCTATCAAGATCTAGAATACTACTTTCACCCCGAGTTGTTCCTTTGTTCCTTCCCAGACTCCATTCACACCCCTAGAGATAACTACTGTTTTTTTCAATATTTTTTATTATGATTTTGCCTGTTCTAGATTTTAATACAATGCAATCATGCCATATATATAGTCAATTCTTGTTATTGGTGGTCTTCATAGTCTATAAAGTTGCTGCAAATACTGAATTAGCAAATATTGAATCACTGCCCCCAGAGAAATACAGGGTTAAGTTCCCAGTGGGCGATGGTCACAATTTTTTGTCAACTGATCAGTACAAAACCTTGTTTTATGTGTGTTCATTTAAAGATACTTTCTTGGCCGGGCGCGGTGGCTCAAGCCTGTAATCCCAGCACTTTGGGAGGCCGAGACGGGCGGATCACGAGGTCAGGAGATCAAGACCATCCTGGCTAACACGGTGAAACCCCGTCTCTACTAAAAATACAAAAAACTAGCCGGGCGAGGTGGCGGGCGCCTGTAGTCCCAGCTACTCGGGAGGCTGAGGCAGGAGAATGGCCTAAACCCAGGAGGCGGAGCTTGCAGTGAGCTGAGATCCGGCCACTGCACTCCAGCCTGGGCGACAGAGCGAGACTCCGCCTCAGAAAAAAAATAATAAATAAAAAATAAAGATACTTTCTTTAATATAATATATTGTTGGCCGGCACAGTGGCTCACGCCTGTAATCCCAGCACTTTGGGAGGCCGAGGTGGGTGGAATCACCTGAGGTCAGGAGTTCGAGACCAGGCTGGCCAGCATGGTGAAACCCCATCTCTACTAAAATATAAAAAAATAGCCAGGCGTGGTGGCCAGCACCTGCAGTTCCAGCTACTCTGGAAGCTGAGGCAGGAGAATCGCTTGAACCCAGAAGGCGGAGGTTGCAGTGAGCCTGAGATCATGCCACTGCACTTCAGCCTGGGTGACAGAAGGAGACTGTCTCAAAAAACAAACAAACAAACAAAAAAGCAAAACAGAAAAACGATGCTTACAGTATCAGAACTCACAAAGGCAAAGTATTGCTTTATTCCAACTCAGGGCCCTTCAAACTTTAAAAAAATGTCTTAGTGTGGTGGCTCACACCTGTAATCCCAGCACTTTGGGAGGCCGAGGCAGGCAGGTCACTTGAGGTCAGGAATTGAAGACCAGCCTGGCCAACAAGGTGAAACCCCCAGTCTATTAAAAACACAAAAAACTGGGTGTGGTGGTATACATCTGTAATCCCAGCTATTCAGGAAGCCGAGGCCAGAGAATTGCTTGAACATGGGAAGTAGAGGTTTCAGTGAGCTAAGATTGTGCAACTGCATTCCTCCAGCCTGGGTGACAGTAATATTCCATCTAAAAAAAAAGAAAAAAAAAAAACCATTTCCCGTTTAGAGAAAAAAAATGCAGCTCACTGCCAGCACTTGTTTAATTTTACATAAACCTGCTCTTTGAGGCAGAAGCAAATATGACTGATTTTCAATATGAAAATAAAATATAAAAACCTTACTTGGAGTTATTTCTAAACAGAGCTTGTCTCTAATCCTAATGTAACAGAAGTATATATGATGTTACATTAGGATTACAGACAAGAGTATTCTCAAGTCCAACAGGAAATGGGTTTAAAAATTTATTTTTGTATTTTTAATAAACCAGAACATTTTTTGCATGACTCATTGTTGAAATTCTTTTTTTTTTTTCTGACAGAGTCTTGCTCTTTTGCCCAGGCTGGAGTGTGGTGGTGCAATCTCGGCTCACTCTAACGTCCGCCTCCCAGGTTCAAGTGATTCTCCTGCCCCAGCCTCCTGAGTAGCTGGGATTTATAGGCATGTACCACCATGCCCAGCTAATTTTTGTATTTTTAGTAGAGACAGGGTTTCACCATGCTGGCCAGGCTGTTCTTGAACTCCTGACCTCAGGTGATCCGCCTGCCTCAGCCTCCCAAAGCGCTGGGATTACAGGCGAGCACCACCAAGCCCGGCTTATTTTTGTATTTTTAGTAGAAATGGGATTTCGCCATGTTGGTCAATCTGTTCTCGAACTCCTGACCTCATGATCCACTCACCTTGGGCTCCCAAAGTGCTGCGATTACAGGCGTGAGCCACCGCACCCAGCCAATTGTTGAAAATCTTAAGATGAACTGGATGCTGTGACAGGCACCCTCTTGGGTGTTGTCCCAAGAGGACAACCCTCTTGGTGGTGTTCCTTCATGGAACCCATGCCTGAATCTGCAGTATACAAATTTCAGGTGCCTCATTTGATGAGTCACAGTGTTTTTGTTTTGTTTTGTTTTTTTTGGAGACGGAGTCTCGCTCTGTTGCCCAGGCTGGAGTGCAGTGACATGATCTGCCACCATGCCCTGCTAATCTTTTGTATTTTTAATAGAGACAGGGTTTCACCGTGTTAGCCAGGATGGTCTCGATCTCCTGACCTTGTGATCTGCCTGCCTCAGCCTCTCAAAGTGCTGGGATTACAGGCGTGAGCCACCGCGCCCGGCCTCGTCCCAGTGATATTTTGTCTTTTAGCCAGTTACACTTCCTCTAGTGCTTGGCAGGGTAGCCACATTTGCCACAGGTCGACTTCTGAAGTTGGCAGGCCTTAGAGCCACAGTGGCGGCACAAAGTATCTTATTGCGATGTTTTCCAAACGATGTTTCCTTGTCATCTTGCTTCTGCAGCTTCGACCAAAGAAGGGTTAAAAATTTTTAGTAGAGGCTAGGTGCGGTGGCTCAGGCCTGTAGTCCCAGCACTTTGGGAGGCTGAGGCAGAAGGATCACCTGAGGTCAGGAGTTTGAAACCAGCCTGGACAGCATGGTGAAACCCCATCTCTACTAAAAATACAAAAGTTCGTTGGGCATGTTGGCACATGCCTGTAGTCCCAGCTACTCAGGAGGCTGAGGCAGTACGATTGCTTGAACCCGAGAGGCAGAGGTTGCAGTGAGCTGAGATTGTACCATTGCACTCCAGCCTGGGTGAGTTTTTTTTTTTTTGGTAGAGAAGAGGTCTCACTTTGTTGCCCAGGCTGCTCTTGGACCCTAAGCTCAAGTGATCCTCCCACCTTGGCCTCCCTAAGTACTGGGATTACAGGTATGAGCCACCTTGCCTAACCTGTTCAAACTTTTTGACTCTTTGCCCATACTCATGTGATTATAAAAGCACCAGGGGTATTGATTTGGGGGTTAAAAATTTTAGTTAGTAATCAAATTTGCAAATACAGAGCTCACAAATAATGAGGAAGGACTGTATTCTCTTGTGAGAGGCCTCCTTTACTCAGTGTACTGTTTTGAGATGCATCTAGGTTGTTGCAGATATCTAGTTTCTTTTTATTGAGCAATTTCCCATTGTATAAATATATCAGTTTGTTTATTCACTCTCGTATTGATGGACAGCTGTGCTGTTTCATGTTTTTGGCTAGTATGAATAAAGCTGCTATGAATATTCTTGTTTTTTTTCTTTTTTCTTTTTTTTTTTTTTTTGAAATGGAGTTTTGCCCTTGTTGCTTGGGCTGGAGTGCAACGGTGTGATCTCACCTCGCTACAACTTTCGCCTCCTGGGTTCAAGCAATTCTCCTGCCTCAGCCTCCCAAGTAGCTGGGATTACAGGCACGTACCACCTCGCCTGCCTACTCTTCTGTATTTTTACTAGAGTTCACCATGTTGGCCAGGTTGATCTCAAACTCCTGATCTCAGGTGATCCATGCGCCTCAGCCTCCCAAAGTGCTGAGACTACCGGCATGAGCCACTATGCCCGTCCTCAGCCACCACGCCTGGCCTCTCAATGATATCTTAAGTCCTCCTGTGTGCCAGGCTCTGTATTAGGCCCTGGGGGTCAGCCCCGCCATATTCCTTGCCCTTTTGAGTCTTATGTTCTAGGGAGACAGACTCTACATCTGTAAATGAATATGAAAAATAATTATGATCTACAGGAATTGGTAAGAAAGAGGTTACAGAGGCTGACGGGGTGGAGGAGAACCTGCTTGGGTAAGGTGGGCAGGCAAGTCTTCTCTGCAAAGACAACATTGCAGCTGATACCCAGAGGATGGTGAGCAGTCAGCCAGCCAGCCACAGCAGAGTGGGTAGGAAGGGAGGACTCAAGGCAGGAAGACTGCTTAGGAGCCTGTCACAATTGTCTAGCCAATAGTGGATGGTCTCTCGGGTGGGCTTGGTGGCTCGCACCTATAATCTCACCACTTTGGGAGGCTGAGGTGGGAGGATTGCTTAAGTCCAGGAGTTTGAGACCAGCCTGGACAACATAGTGTGACCCTATCTCTACAAAAAAATTTTAAAATGAAAACATCTCCAGGCATGGTGGTGTGTGCCTGTAGTCCCAGCGATTTGGGAGGCTGAGGTGGGAGGATCGCTTGGGCCCAGGATGTTGAGCCTGCAGTAAGCCATGACTGTGCCACTGCACTCCAGCCTGGGCTACAGAAAAAAAAAAAAAAAAAAAAAGCAGATGGTCTTGAAGTGGGGCAGGGAGGAAGAGAGAGAAGGGGGAAACTGCCAGGACTGGGTGATTGGATGTTGGAGAAGAGTGTCACCAGCCCAGGTATTTGGCTGATGTGATGGGCGCTACATGTGCACACTGTGCACATCCGGGAAGATTAGACTGAGGAGGAGGGAAAGGTGAAGAGACAAGTTTGGCACCAGCTACCATGTGCATGAGCCTTGAGGACATTACGCCTAGTGAACTGGGCCAGGCACAGGGGCACACACTATATGATTCCACTCATATGAGGACTTGTTATAGTCAAATCCAAACACAGAAGAATGGCGGCTGCCAGGGGCTGGGATGGAGAGCAGGGAACGGAGAAGTATGGTTTAATGGGCAGAGTTTCTGTTCTGCAAGATGAAAAACGTGGGGATGAATGATGGGGATGGTTCCATAATAATGTGAATATATTTCATGCCCCTGAATGGTACATTTAAAAATGTTTAGGATGATGGTCAATTTTATAAGTATTTTTCCACAATTAAAAAAAAAAAAGCTAAGTGTGGTAGCTCATACCTGTAATCTCAGCACTTTGGGAAGCCAAGGCAGGAGGATCTCTTAAGCCCAGGAGTTTGAGACGAGCCTGGGCAACATGGCCAAACCCCATCTCTACAAAAAATAAAAAAATTAGCCAGGCATGGTGGCATGTGCCTGTAGTCCCAGCTGCTTGAGAGGCTGAGGTGGGAGGGATGCTTGAGCCTGGGTGGTCAAGCTGCTGTGAGCCGTGATCGTGTCACTGCACTCATGCCTGGGCAACAGAGTGAGACCCTGTCTTGGGGAGATCAGAGCTGGAGTGGCCATTTGGTCCATTCAGTTCAAGCTGTGAGAGCAGGAGGGGTCGGCTCCCGATCCACCTCCGTGACCAGTTCTCCACCCGCAGCCCCAGCCACCCCTCCCCGACGTGCTGGTCTGGATGCTCAGTGGGCGGCGCCGTGTGGCCTGGGCCCGAATCCGTGCCCAGGATGTGCTGTTCTCTGTGGTCGAGGAGGAACGGGGCCGGGACTGTGGGAAGATCCAGAGTCTAATGCTCACGGTGAGGGGGCTTGCAGGTGAGGGGCCGGGAGAAGTGGAGTGGAGCTTACAGGGCAGGGGTAGGGTAGGCCTTGGGTAGAGGCCTGTGCTTCCCAACTAGGGGCCCCTGAACGCCTTCCAATTGTCCAAAACACCAGAAAGGGATTGTGCCTTTGCCTGGGGCAGCTTTGAAATCAGATAAACCCCAAATCTTCCCAACTCTGGGACTGCACAGGCCATTTTGCTGACTAGGCCCTGAGAGATAGGCAGCATACTAAAAACCGGAGAGTGCGTCTCACACCTTACAAGTGTGGCTGGTCTGGCCGGGGGTAGTGGCTCATGCCTGTAGTCCCAGCCCTTTGGGAGGCTGAGGCAAGCGGATCACCTGAGGTCAGGAGTTAGAGACCAGCCTGGCCAACATAGTGAAACCCCATCTCTAGTAAAAATACTAAAATTAGCTGGGCATGGTGGTGTATACCTGTCATTCCAGCTACTAGGGAGGCTGAGGCAGGAGAATCGCTTGAACACAGGAGGTAGAGGTTGCAGTGAGCAGAGATCATGCCATTGCACTCCAGCCTGACAACAGAGTGAGACTCCATCAAAAAAAAAAAAAAAAAAAAAAAGGGGAGCTGGTTTGCAGGCTGAAGATTTCTAAATGAGGTGTCCCTGGAAGAGATACCGAAAAGGGTCCCTAGCAGGGAGAAGCCGTGACCCTTGGGGTTGGGGATGGGGAATGTAAACGTGTGGAGGGTAGAGGGGACAAAGGTGGGAGAGCAGAGCTCAGAGTGTAGTTAGGGGGTGTGGGGTACAGGAAGTGGCAGTGTTAGGGCAAGACGTGTAGGGAGTGAGAGCGCGAGGGTCATGGCGTAGGGTGGGGGGCAGAAAGAGGGTAAGGCTGGGCAGGTAGGGAGTGGACTGGGAGTTTGGCATTGTGTGGTGATGTGCAGTGGAGGTGTGCCCTGGGGAAGCAGGATTGCTAGGTCTAGCTGGGGTCATGAGAGGAGGCACTGGGGCCCTGACATGCCTTCTTCACATGCAGGCACCCGGGGCAGCCCCTGGTGAGGTCTGTGCCAAGCTGGAGCTCTTCCTGTGGCTCGGCCTGGGCAAGCAAGCCAAGGCCTGCACCTCTGAGTTGCCCCCGGATTTGCTGCCCGAGCCCTTGGTCGGACTGCCCTCCAGCCTACACCGGGACGGTGAGTGCAGAGGGTGGGCAGGGCAGGTATAAGGCCCACCTCGATCTCTGCCCAAGGTCGGGGGCTCAGTCAGGGGACTTCAGTGGTTCCCCTGAGCAAACATGATACCTTCCTTGCCCCTTACCCCAGACTTTAGCTACTTCCAACTCCGGGCTCACTTGTACCAGGCCCGAGGTGTGCTGGCAGCAGACGACAGTGGCCTCTCGGACCCCTTTGCTCGAGTCCTCATCTCTACCCAGTGCCAGACCACACGGGTGAGGGCTGGGATGACATGTGGGTGGAAGGGACCCAGGAGACAAGTTAGGGTGGGTCTGAGCTTTCCCCCAAGGCCCCTCTCCTCCCAGCCTGGGTTTGCAGAGCAGTGTATCAGGATGGGGTACTAGATGGCCCTAATTTAGCAGGTGATGTAGAACTGGAGGTCTCAGGAGTCGTTTTCTGGGGTTGACTTTAGGCCTGGACTCTGAGGGCAGCCAATTGCAATGGGTAGGCAGGGCTGGGAGGGGGCAGCTGCAACACCATCTGAAGATGTTTTCATCTTCTCACATCTCACTCTTCTTGTGACTAGCATTTACTTGAAGTATTCTTTCAGAGCAGAGGTGCTCACATGGCATGTGTGTTGGGAGCCTTCTCCTGATATCTGTTGCTACCCGCTTCTCTGGCCCCCAAGGTCCTGGAGCAGACGCTGAGCCCTCTGTGGGATGAACTCCTGGTATTTGAGCAGTTGATTGTGGACGGGAGGAGGGAGCATCTGCAGGAGGAGCCTCCATTAGTGATCATCAATGTCTTTGACCACAATAAGTTTGTGAGTGTGGCCTGGGCCCTCCCTGGGTTCCCGGCCAGGAGTTTCCCCCTTGATGCCTACCTTCCCTGGCTCCTGAGCCTCTTCCCCTTTGTCTTCACTGCGCTGATCCCCCTAGGGCCCCCCTGTGTTCCTGGGCAGGGCACTGGCTGCCCCGAGGGTAAAGCTGATGGAGGACCCATACCAACGCCCAGAGCTTCAGTTCTTCCCCCTGAGGAAGGGACCACGGGCAGCCGGAGAGCTCATTGCTGTCTTTGAACTCATTGAACTGGACTACAGTGGCCGACTTGAGGTCAGCATGCACTGGCATGGCTAGCACAGGCTGTCAGCCCAACTTGTTAGTCCATCAGGCCATCTAGCCCCAGGGAATATAAAACATAAGGGTGTCCCAGGACCAGCCTCCAGGTCTCTTATCCCCAGAGAACACAGACTATAGGTTTGTCCTGAGGTCACCTCATTGGTCCACTTGACCCCAAGGAACATTGCAAGTATTCATGTGCTAGGTTCACCTTGTTGGGCCATCCTGCATGCCTCAGACACCCTGCTCCCTTCCTGCATGAAGCTGCTTCCCGAGACCCCCTCCCTTCAACCAATTCAACCTTGGTTGGTTCCCGAGCATTTATACTTCACCAGCACCTCTCCATATCCCCTCCCCACACCTAGGCTTTTCCTCCTTTGGCCTGATTCCTCTTTGCCATCTGACTGTTTCTCTCCTACAGCCCTCAGTGCCCAGTGATGTGGAGCCCCAGGATCTGGCACCCCTGGTCGAGCCCCACTCTGGACGCCTGTCCCTTCCACCCAATGTGTGCCCAGTGCTCAGGGAGTTCCGTATTGAGGTAGCATCAGGCACTCAAAGCCCCCTTGTTCCCCCACATCTGGGTTCCCATTTGTCTGGTGCAGGCCCCTGAATCTACACATCCTGACCCCAGGTGCTGTTCTGGGGTCTTAGGGGCCTTGGTCGTGTGCATCTGTTCGAGGTGGAGCAGCCCCAGGTTGTACTGGAGGTGGCTGGGCAACGTGTGGAGTCTGAGGTCCTGGCCAGCTACCGTGAGAGCCCCAATTTCACTGAGCTTGTCAGGCATCTGACAGTGGTGAGGCCATGGGCTAGGGGACAAGGGGGGCAGAATAATGAAAGAGGGCAGTGGATGGTGATTTTCTGGCTGGTTATCTTAGATGATCCAAGGGTCAGCCAACTCTCTATAATGGGCCAAATAGTAAATATTTTCGGCTTTGAGGGCCATCCAGTCTGCTGCAACTACTCAACTCTGCCATCAGAGCATGAAAACAGCCATAGATAATTGTAAATGAATATTTACAAAAACTGACAGCAGGTCAGACTCTGTCTATGGGCTGCAGTTTGCTGATTCCTGGATTAATTCATGGACTTGTGGTGCTCTCTAGGCGTTACTGTTATTCAGACCTCTTGAACAAGCCTCCTTGATTAGTTTCTGTCTATCTATTATTGAGAATAGGGTATTGAAATCTCCAACTATTACTAATGAATTGTGTATTTCTCTCTTCAATTCTATTACTTTTTTGTTTTTGTACTTTGAGGCTCTGTTGTTAGGTGCATATATGTTTATAATTGTTATATCTTCTAGATGAATCGACCTTTTACCATTATAAAATATCTCTTTGTCTCTGGTAATATTTTTTGTATTAAAGTCTGTTTTCTCTGGTGGTAAACTACTCCAGCTCTCTGATTACTATTTGCATGATACATTTTTTCCTATGCTTCATCCTTTATGTGTCTTTGAATCTAAAAAGTATCTCTTAGACAGCTTGGAGTTGCATCTCTTTTTTTAATCCAATTGACAATCTCTGTCTTTTGATTGGTATTTAATATGATCACATTTGATGCTATGATTGATATTATTGGTTGAATTTACATCTGCCATTTTGCTCTTTGTTTTCTATGTCTTGTGTATTTATTGTTTCTCTTTTACTGCTTTCTTTTGTGTTAAATAGATGTTTATTATATTTTTATATTAGTGTACTATTTTAATTTGTTGATTTTTACTTAGTAGTTGCTCTAGGGATTACAATATGCATACTACTATTTCACAATCTACTTCAGATTAATACTAATTTAATTCCAGTAAAATATACAAACTTTTCTGTGATATAGCTCTATTCTTCCTCTCTCTTTTGTGCTAAAATTGTCACATATATGTGTATATATGTATATATCTACAAATACATAAAATAAACCCATCAATACAATAGTAAAATTGTTTCTCTTAGGATCCATTGATAGATACGGAATTCCATATATATATGGCCTTTAACCATAAAATGGCCTTTAACCATAAAATAAAATAAACCATAATACATATTTTAAGACAGAGTCTCACTCTGCCGCCTAGGCTGGAGTGGTGTGATCTCAGCTCACTGCAACCTGTGCCTCCCAGGTTCAAGCTATTCTCCTGCCTCAGCCTCCCAAGTATCTGGGATTACAGGCGCCCACCACCACACACAGCTAATTTTTTTTTGTATTTTTAGTAGAGACAGGGTTTCATCATCTTGGCCAGGCTGGTCTCGAACCCCTGACCTCAAGTGGTCTGCCTGCCTTGACCTCCCAAAGTGCTGGGATTACAGGCGTCAGCCACCATGCCCAGCCAAAAAATATATATGTGCGTGTGTGTGTATGTGTGTGTGTGTATGTGTGTGTGTGTGTGTATATATATATAGGTCTTTTGCTCTGTCACCAAGGCTGGAGTGCAGTGGCACAATCTTGGCTCACTGCAACCTCCACCCCCTGGGCTCAAGTGATCCTCTCACCTCAACCTCCTGAGTAGCTGGGACCACAGCTGTGCACCACCATGCCCCACTATTTTTTTGTATTTTTGGTACAGATGGTATCTTGCCATGTTGCCCAGACTGGTCTCGAACTCCTGAGCTCAAGCAGTCTGCCTTCCTCAGCCTCCCAAAGTGCTGGGGTTACAGGCGTGAGCCACCACGCCCAGCTTCTGACAGTACTTTGTAGGCTCGAAAGTACTTATGTTTCTATTATGTCATTTGATACTTACAACAGTCTTTTGCATCCAGTATTGTGTCCCTTTTTTTTTTTTTTTTTGCTCTTGTTGCCCAGACTGCAGTGCAGTGGCGTGATCTTGGCTCACTGCAACCTCCGCCTTCTGGTTTCAAACAATTCTCCTGCCTCAGTCTCCCAAGTAGCTGGGATTACAGGTGCCTGCCACCATGCCTGGCTAATTTTTGTATTTTTAGTAGAGACGGGGTTCCACCGTGTTGGCCAGGCTGGTCTCGAACTCCTGAACTCATGATCCACCCACCTTGGCCTCCCCAAGTGCTGGGATTATAGGCATGAGCCACTGCGCCCAGCCTGTGTCCCTTTCTTAGCCGGGAAACAGGGTGAGAAGGCAGTGGTTTACCAGAGATTACATAGTGAGGCTATGGCAGAGCTGGGCTTAGAATGCAGGTTTAGATGTATTTTTTCCCTACCTGTCTCTGTGGCTGCCTTTCCCTCTTCCCCAGGTCTTCAAAGACACAGTTCCTCTCTTCCACCCCCAGGACTTGCCGGAGCAGCCTTACCTGCAGCCCCCACTCAGCATCCTGGTGATTGAGCGCCGGGCCTTTGGCCGTACAGTCCTTGTGGGTTCCCACATTGTCCCCCACATGCTGCGATTTATATTTCGGGGTCATGAGGATCCTCCTGAGGAGGAAGGAGAGATGGAGGAGACAAGGGATATGATGCCCAAGGGACCTCAAGGTTAGGAACCTTCTCCTTCAGGACCACCAGACAAAAGCGCCTCTGATTCCTGGTGGACATGGCTCCAGAGGGCCCTCCAATGGGGTGTGGAATCTGACTTCTATTTGCCCAGTCTCCTCATGCTGCCATTTTCCCCCTCCCAGGACAGAAGTCCCTGGATCCCTTCTTAGCTGAAGCGGGTATATCCAGACAGCTCCTGAAGGTGATGGGGTAGAGGAGATAGATGGGGAAGGGGCTGGCAGTACTTAGGATGGTGCTGGGTTAGAGAGACAAAGTCTGTTCTTCCTCAGCCTCCTCTGAAGAAGCTCCCACTAGAAGGCCTCCTGAATCAAGGCCCTGGACTGGAGGAGGACATCCCAGATCCGGAAGAGCTAGACTGGTGGTCCAAGTACTACACGTCACTGCAGGAGCTCCAGGGGCAGGTGGGGGCAGAGAAGGGTCCCAGAGAGGGGCTGGGGTGTAAATGATAAAAAGAATGATATCTTAGCTGGGCATGGCAGTGCGCACCTGTAGTCCCAGCTACTCGGGAGGCTGAGGCAGGAGAATCGCTTGAACCTGGAGGCAGAGGCTCCAGTGAGCTGAGATCATGCCACTGCACAACAGCCTGGGTGACAGACTCCGTCTCAAAAAAACAAACAAAAAACAAGAATGATCTCATTGAAGGTGGAGCTCTACAGTTTTTCAGAGCTCTTCATTGCAGTCCTCTTTTCTTCACAATTCCAGAAGCTGGGGATTATTAACTCCATTATCTAGAGCTGTGTTGTCCAACAGAGATAATACGAGCCACATACGTAGTTTTAACTTCTGTAGTAGCCACATTAAAAAAAAGTAAAAGGGGCCGGGCGCAGTGGCTCACACCTGTAATCCCAGCACTTTGGGAGGCCGAGGTGGGTGGATCACAAGATCAGGAGATTGAGACCATCCTGGCCAACATGGTGAAGCCCCATCTCTACTAAAAATACAAACAATATTAGCCGGGCATGGTGGCGGGCGCCTGTAGTCCCAGCTACTCAGGAGGCTGAGGCAAGAGCATGGCGTGGACCCAGGAGGCGGAGCTTGCAGTGAGCCGAGATTGGGCCACCGCACTCCAGCCTGGGTGACGGAGCGAGACTCGGTCTAAAACAAAAAAGTAAAACGAAACAGGTGAAATTAATTTTAGTAATATATTCAAAATATTTCAAAGCTGGGCACAGTGGCCCACACCTGTAATCCCAGCACTTTGGGAGGCTGAGGCAGGCAGATCACTTGAGGTCAGGAGTTCGAGACCAGCCTGGCCAACATGGTGAAACCCCGTCTCTACTAAAAATACGAAAATTAGCTGGGCGTGGTGGTGGGCACCTGTTAATCCCAGCTACTCTGAAAGCTGAGGCAGGAGAATCGCTTGAACGTGGGAGGTGGAGGTTACAGTGAGCCAAGATTGTGCTCCAGCCTGGGTGACAGAGTGAGATTCTGTCTCAGAGAAAAAAAAATCATTTCAACAAGTAATCATAAAATTTCTGAGATATTTTACATTCTTGTTTTTTGTACTAAGTATTTAAAAATTCAGTGTTTATTTTATACTTATAGCACATCTTTTTCTTTTTTCTTTTTATTATTATTATTTTTTGAGACAGAGTCTCACTCTGTCGCCCAGGCTGGAGTGTAGTGGTGCAATCTCAGCTCACTGCAAGCTCCGTCTCCTGGGTTCATGCTATTCTCCTGCCTCAACCTCCTGAGTAACTGGGACTACAGGCGCCCGCCACCATGCTCGGCTACTTTTTTGTATTTTTAGTAGAGACGAGGTTTCACCATGTTGACCAGGCTGGTCTTGAACTCCTGACCTCAGGTAATCTGCCCGCCTCAGCCTCCCAAAGTACTGGGATTACAGGCGTGAGCCACTGCGCCTGGCCCCTTCGTTTCATTTTTAGAGATGGGGTCTTTATCTGTTGTCCAGACTGGTCTCAAACTCCTTGATTCAAGTCATCTTCCCACCTCAGCCTCCCCAGTAGCTAGGACCATAAATACATACCATCACACTCAGCTAATTAAAAACTTTTTTTTTTCCTGGGTGTGGTGTTTCACGCCCGTAATCCCAGTACTTTGGGAGGCTGAGGTAGGAGGATCACTTGAACCAAGGAGTTTGAGAACAGTCTTGGGAACACGGTGAGACACCATCTCTACTAAAAATGAAAAGAAGTAGCTGTGCATGCTGGTGGTCCCAGTGACTCAAGAGGCTGAGGTGGGAGGATCGCTTGAGCCTAGGAGGTTGAGGCTGCTGTGAGCCATGTTCACACCAACACACTCCAACCTGAGCTACAGAGCAAGAGCCTGTCTCAAAAATAAATAAAAATTAAAAGGCATTTATCTCATAGAGACAGGTTCTCACTGTGTTGTTCAGCCTGATCTCGAACTCCTGGCCTCAAGCAGTCACCTCAGTCTCCCAAAGTGTTGTGATTCCAGGCATGAGCCACCAAGCCTGGCCACTTACAGAACATCGCAATTCAGACTAGCCACATTTTGAGTGCTCGGTAGCCACGTGTGGTTGATGGTGACCACCCTGGACAGGGCAGGACTGGATGATAAATTGAAACTTTAAAAATGCAAGTGGCATACACAGTGGGAACTTGAATGAAGGCTTCCCAACTCTCTTGGAAAAGGGGGTAGGCTAAGGAGTTGAAGGGGATGGGGAAGAATCTCTGGATCTGCTCTTTAATTTCAGCACAACCTTGATGAAGATGAAATGGATGATCCTGGAGATACAGGTAAGAGATTGGGCTTTTTGCTCTGGTTCCATCTGCCCATCTCCTGCCTACCCAGATATTTCTGACTGGGGCATTTTTGTTGTTTCCAGATGGGGTCAACCTCATTTCTATGGTTGGGGAGGCCCAAGACCAGGGTGAGGCTGAAGTCAAAGGCACTGTGTCCCGAAAAAAAGCAGTTGCCACCCTGAAGGTGACTGGGTACTGGGAAAAGGAAAGTCTCCTTTGGATTCTGGACATCGGGCTGTCACTGAAGTCCTTGCCTTTTAGATCTACAACAGGTCCCTGGAAGAAGAATTTAACCACTTTGAAGACTGGCTGTATATATTTCCTCTGTACCGAGGGCAAGGGGGCCAGGATACAGGTGGAGAAGAGGAAGGATCTGGACACCTTGTGGGCAAGTTCAAGGTGCATTTGGGGAAGGAAAGCAGAACCAGGGAGCCCAGGTGGGGATTCAGAAGGACAATTCTCTTATCAGAGCCCTTTCTGTCTCCCCCCAACTCAGGGCTCCTTCCTCATTTACCCTGAATCAGAGGCAGTGTCATTCTCTGAGCCCCAGATCTCCCGGGGCATCCCACAGAACCGGCCCATCAAGCTCCTGGTCAGAGTGTATGTTGTAAAGGTGAGTCTCCATAGCCCTGGCATGCCTCCAACTATAGCTAAGGTAATGTACACGAAACCTACAGAAGGAAGGCTTTGGGAGGAACCTCGGGATCACAGAGTTCAAGTTCTTCATTTTTTAGGTGAGAAATCTTAGCCACAAAGTTAGGAGATCCCCTAGGGTTATAAAGCATGCTCATGGCAGAACCAGAATTGGGAGTTGGTCTCCTGACCCCTGTTTGTAGTTCTAGTCCTGTAGAATGGGGAGTATAATTCTAGGATGAGAGCAGGGCTGAATCTCAGGCTTCAGAAGGCTGGTTACCAAATACCTTTGTCTAACTTTGTCCATTGATGCAGTTTTCATACTGAGTTCAGTAGGGCCTTGAAGTATTCTTAAAGATATCTCAGGGCCGGTCACTGTGGCTCATGCGTGTAATCTCAGCACTTTGGGAGGCCAAGGCAGGCGGATCACGAGGTCAAGAGATCAAGACCATCCTGGCCAACCAACTTGGTGAAACCCCATCTCTACTAAAAATACAAAAATTAGCTGGGCATAGTGGCACATGCTTGTAGTCCCAGCTACTTGGGAGGCTGAGGCAGGAGAATCACTTGAACCCGGGAGGCGGAGGTTGCAGTGAGCTGAGATCATGCCACTGCACTCCAGTCCGGGGGCGACAGAGCGAGACTCATCTCCAAAACAAACAAACAAACAAACAAACAAGAGGGTGAGTGGCAAAGAGATGGAACGAAAGGGGGAAAGGGGTCAGGGTTGTGAGAATGAGGACAAAAATGGCACTTCTCAGAGTAGATCTTTTTGTATACCCCTGACTCTTAGAACTATAGCAATGTTTCACATGCCCCCACAATAGACAAAAAATTAAAACCAATCATAGTGCTGAGGCAACCTAACATGGAATATGAACACTAACTGTACTACAAATATGTATACAAATATACATATGGAATATGACCCTCACTGTACTACAAATGAACAATATAACCACACTGAAGGAAGTGAAGAACAAAACCAAGTAACTCTGGAAAACAGTAATTTGACAGGGTTCTATAAAACTAAACATGGACCTGGTGCAGTGGCTCACGCCTGTAATCCCAGCACTTTGGGAGGCCAAGACAGGAGGATCACCTGAGCCCAGGAGGTCAAGACCAGCCTAGGCAACAAAGTGAGACTCAGTCTCTACAAAAAATTTAAAAACTAGCTGGATGTGGCTGGATGTGGTGGCTCATGCCTGTAATGCCAGCACTTTGGGAGGCTGAGGCAGGTGGATTGCCTAAGTTGGGTGGATTGCCTGAGGTCAGGAGTTTGAGACCAGCCTGGCCAACAGGGTGAACCCTGTCTCTACTAAAAATACAAAAATTTGCTGGGCATGATGGCATGTGCCTGTAGTCCCAGCTGTTTTGGAAGCTGAGGCAGGAGCATTGCTTAAAGCTGGGAGGAGAAGGTTGCAGTGAGCCAAGATATTGCCACTGCACTCCAGCCTGGGTAAGTGAGAGAGACATCATCTCAAAAAAAAAAAAAAAAAAAAAAAAAGGAAAAAAGTGTGATGTGGTGGCATGTACCTTTGGACCCAGCTACATGGGGGACTGAGGCAGGAGGATCACTTGAGCCTAGGAGGTTGAGGCTGCAATGAGCCATGACTGTGCCACTGCACTCCAGCCTGGATGACAGGGAGAGAGCTTGTCTTACAAACAAAAACAAAACAAAAAAACAACTAAACTAAAGAGAGCTGAACATAAATGCTATAATCTAGTTAGAAGTATGTGTTAGCAATTCTGAAACTACATTATGTGTATACTGGTATACATGAATAAGTAAACTATATTGTAGATAATGAGAACCAGGTTTCTTACTGTTGGAGAAAGAAGTTACAAATAAGGAAAGGGGATTAAGTGAATGCTGTGATATTAGATCAGAATCAGAAGTATCTGTATAAACTCATGTTTTAAAATATACACAGATGGAAAGATACAGAAATATAGACCTATGTATGTATATGTGGATTATGTTATTAATGTTCGCTATCTCTGTCTGCTGAGAAGGCCTAGAAGCAACAACATCATAGTAGCAGTGAGCACACCGGGTGCCCAGATTTTGGTTTCTAAACACCATTATTTAATAAAGGGATTGAGGACTCCTTGGAGAAGTGTTTGATTCTAGGACTAGGGCTGGGAAAATATAAGTCAAATCTGGAGCATCTTGTGGGGCAGGAGTAAGGAAGTGCTCAAAAAAGGATGGGGGCTTAATGAAAGAATGAACACAGCCAAACTGAAGGAGCTCCTAATGGTTAAGACTTGAAAAACTGGGGAAACAAAGTAAGTAATGAGGCTGGGCACAGTGGCTCTTACATGTAATCCCAGCACTTTGGGAGGCTGAGGCAGGCAGATCACCTGAGGTCAGGAGTTCAAGACCAGCCTGGTCAACATGGTGAAATCCCGTCTCTATTAAAAATACAAAAATTAGCTCGGTGTGGTAGCACATGCCTGTAATCCCAGCTACTCAGGAGGCTGAGGCAGGAGAATCATCTGAGCCTGGGAGGTGGAGGCTGCAGTGAGCTGAGATTGTGCCACTGCACTCCAGTGTGGGTGACAGCAAGACTGTCTCAAAAAAAAAAAAAGGTGGCCAGGCACAGTGGCTCATGCTCATGCCTATAATCCCAGCACTTTGGGAGGCTGAGGTGGGTGGCAGATGGCCTGAGGCCAGGAGTTCGAGACCAGCCTGGCCAACATGGTGAAACCCTGTCTCTACTAAAAATACAAAAATTAGCTGGGCGTGGTGGTGGGCACCTGTAATCCTAACTACTTGGGAGGCTAAGGCAGGAGAATTGCTTGAACCTGAGAGGTGGAAGTCACAATGAGCCAGGATCATGCCATTGCACTCCAGCCTGGGTGACAAGAGCAAGACTTAAAAAAAAAAAAAAATAGTAATAATGATAGTATGGGATATTCAGCCATTTTTTCTTCTTCTTTTCTCTCTCTTGCCTTCTGTTTTTTTTTTGAGACAGAGTTTCGCTCTTGTTGCCCCAGGCTGGAGTACAATGGCACCATCTCGGCTCATTGCAACCTCCACCTCCCAGGTTCAAACAATTCTCCTGCCTCTGCCTCCAGAACAGCTGAGACTGCAGGCATGTGCCACCATGCCCTGCTAATTTTGTATTTTTAGTAGAGACAGGGTTTCTCCATGTTGGTCAGGTTGGTCTTGAACTCCTGACCTGAGGTGATCCATCTGCCTTGGCCTCCCAAAGTGCTGGGATTATAGGCATGATGAGCTACCGCGCCCAGCCTGCCTTCTTTTTTTGTTTTTGTTTTGAGATGGAGTCTTGCTCTTGTCGCCCAGGCTGGAGTGCAATGGCACAATCTTGGCTCACTGCACAATCTTGGCTCATTGCAACCTCTGCCTCCTGGGTTCAAGTGATTCTCCCACCTTAGCCTCTGGAGTAGCTGGGACTTAGGCACACATCATCATGCCCGGCTAATTTTAGAGATGGGGTTTCACCATGTTGGCCAGGCTGGTCTTGAAGTTTTGACCTCAGATGATCCACCTACCTCAGTCTCCCTGAAGTGTTGGGATTACAGGCGTGAGCCACTGCACCCAACTCTCTGTCTCCTCCTAATGCTCCCATTATATGTATGTTGGTGACTTAATGGTGTTCCACATTTGTTTGAGGTTCTATTTCATTTTTTTTTCTCTTTTCTCTCTGTTCTTCAGCTTGCATAATCACTTTTGATCTAGTTTCAAGTTTGCCAATTCTTACTATTGAGCCTCTCTAGTGAATTTTAAATTTTAGTTATTGTACTTTTCAACTCCAGAATTTTCATTTGGTTCTTTTAAAAAAATTGTATGTCTTGGCCAGGCACGGTGGCTCACGCCGGTAATCCCAGCACTTTGGGAGGCCGAGGCGGGTGAATCATGAGGCCAGGAGATTGAGACCATCCTGGCTAACATGGTGAAACCCCGTCTCTACTTAAAAAATACAGAAAGTTAGCTGGGTGTGGTGGCACGTGCCTGTAGTCCCAGCTACTTGGGAGGCTGAGGCAGGACAATTGCTTCAACCTGGGAGGCAGGGATTACAGTGAACTGAGATTGCACCACTGCACTCCAGCCTGGATGACAGTGAAACACTGTCTCAAAAAAAAAAAAAATGTATATCTTTATTGATATTCTCTATTTGATGCAGCATTATCATCATACCTTCCTTTCAGGCTTTCAAGCTTTCCTTCAGTTCAGTGAACATATTTACACTGGCTACTTTGAAATACTTTCCTGTCAGCTGGGTGCGGTGGCCCACGCCTGTAATCCCAGCACTTTGGGAGGCTGAAGCGGGCGGATCACAAGGTCAGGAGATCGAGACCATCCTGGCTAACATGGTGAAACCCCATCTCTATTAAAAATACAAAAAATTAGCCAGGCGTGGTGGCGGGTACTGTAGTCCCAGCTACTCAGGAGGCTGAGGCAGGAGAATGGCGTGAACCCAGGAGGCAGACCTTGCAGTGAGCCGAGATTGTGCCATTGCACTCCAGCCTGGGCAACACAGCAAGACTCCATCTCAAAACACACACACACACACACACATACACATACACACACACTTTCCTGTTAAGTTCATTGTGTTGCTCTCATGGGCATTTTTTTGGGGGTAGATGGAAAAATAATTTTTCTATCGCTTTGCAGGCCTCATAATTTTTTGTTGGAAACGGCATTTTAGATAATACATGGTAACAACTCTGGGTACTGGGGTTTCTTGTTATTTCCTTGTTTATTTGTTTAGTGACTGGCTGGATTATTTTAGCAAAGTCTATTTCCCATCCCCTGTGTTAGATCACTGATGTTGCTACTCTGGGAGGTGCAGCTTTGGATATGCCACTGTCACCCTAGGATGACAGTGGTACTGGCAGGGCCCTCTTGCATTCTTTTCCCTGACCACACCCAGGTAAGCTCTACTAATTGCTCTATGGTTTGCAGTAGTATCCTGGGAGCATAAAATCCTCTACAGGCCGGGCGCGGTGGCTCAAGCCTGTAATCCCAGCACTTTGGGAGGCCGAGACAGGCGGATCACGAGGTCAGGAGATCGAGACCATCCTGGCTAACACGGTGAAACCCCGTCTCTACTAAAAAATACAAAAAAAA
>NC_037678.1:67114883-67145749 GCF_003255815.1 Theropithecus gelada
AAAAAAAAAAAAAAAAAAAAAAAAAAAAAAAAAAAAAAAGAAATGGTTCTTTTCCCATTGAATGGCCTAGGTAGCCTTGTTGAAAATCGATTGAACCATAGATATGTGGATTTCTTTCTGGACTCTCAATTCTATTCCACTGATCTATGTTTATGCCACTACTTTACTCCTTTATTACTGTTGCTTTGTACTAAATTTGTGGGTTTTTTTTTTTTTTTTTTGACATGGTCTCACTCTGTTGCCCAGGGTGGGATGCAGTGGCATAATCATGGCTCACTGCGGCCCTGACCTCCTGGGCTCAAGCAATCCTTCCACCTCAGCCCCGACAAGTAGCTGGGACTACAGGTGCATGCCACCATGCCCAGCTAATTTTTTCTATTTTTTAGTAGAGACAGGATTTTGCCATGTTGCCCAAGCTGGTCTTGAACTCCTGAGCTCCTGCCTGTCTTAGCATCCCAGAGTACTAGGATTATAGGTGTGAACCACTGAGCCAAGCCGGCACAGGAAATTAAGGCTTGACTGAATATCTCTAAGTAGGATTTGGACAGGACAAGAGAGGAAAGAGATTTCAAATAATAAAATTAACATGTAATCACAAGGAGAAAAAAAAGCTTTGCCTTTATGAAGCTTGCATTCTAGTAGGAGAAACAAACATTAACAATAAGTAAATGTTAGTGCCTTAGAAAGGTGTTAAGTGTGGCCATGTGTGATGGTTCAAGCCTGTAATCCCAGCACTTTGGGAGGCTGAGGCAGGCGGATCACCTGAGGTCAGCAGTTCGAGACCAGCCTGGCCAGCATGGTGAAACCCCCTCTCTAATAATACAAAAATTAGCCAGATGTGGTGGCACATGCCTGTAATCCCAGCTACTAGGCAGGCTGAGGCAGGAGAATTGCTTGAACCTGGGAGGTAGAGGTTGTTGCAGTGAGCGGAGATCACGCCATTGCATTCCAACCTGGGCAACAGAGCGAGACTCTCTCAGGGAAAAAAAAGAAAGCATAAGTGCTATGGAAAATATAAATACCAAAAATATAATCAAATTGGCACAGTGGCTCATGCCTGTAACCCCAGCTACTCAGAAGGCTGAGGTGGGAGGACTGCTTGATGCCAGGAGTTCTCAAGACCAGCCTGGGCAACAGAACGAGACCCAATCTCTAAAAAGATGAAAATATCATCAGAGAGAAAGTATAGATTACTACAACGGAATGACAGTCAGCCCATCAACTTCTCTACAGCAACCAAAAGTGCTAGAAGAAAAATAGAAAAATATCTTTAAAGCACTGAGAGAAAAATAACTATCACCCTTGAATTGTATGTCCTAGGAAACGTTCATTCAAGAAAGAAAAAAATGAAAGACCTCTTTAGGCAAACAACAATTGAAAAAATTACCCAACAACTTTCAGTCAAGAAACTACACAGGGCTGAAGGTGTAGTGGCTCACTCTGTGTAATCCCAGGACTTTGGGAGGCCAAGGTGGGAAAATCATTTGAGGCCAGGAGTTCAACACCAACCTTGGCAACGTAGTGAGAGCCCTATCTCTACAAAAAGAAAAGGAGGGAAAAAAAGAAAAGAAACTACACAGGATATAACGCCTGCCTTCCTTCCTCCCTCCCTCCCTCCCTCCCTCCCTCCCTCCCTCCCTTCCTTCCTTCCTTCCCTCCCTCCTTCCTTCCTTCCCTCCCTCCCTCTTTCCCTCCCTCCCTCTTTCTCTCTTTCTTTTCTAGACAGTTTGCTTCTGTTGCCCAGGCTGGTGTGCAGTGGCACGATCTCAGCTCACTGCAATTTCTGCCCCCCGGATTCAAGTGATTCTCTTGCCTCAGCCTCCCGGGTAGCTGAGATTATAGGCATGTGCCACCACGCCTGGCTAAGTTTTGTATTTTTAGTAAGATGGGGTTTCTCCATGATGGCTAGGTTGGTCTCCAACTCCTGCTAGTGATCCACCTGCCTTGGCCTCCCAAAGTGCTGGGATTACAGGTATGAGCCGCTGCGCCCGGCCCTACACAGGATATAATTTCAAAAGGAGAAACATGACTATTGAACAGTGAAGGAAGCCAGGTTTGGTGGCTTATGCCTGTAATTCCAGCACTTTGGGAGACCACGATAGGAGGATTGCTTGAGGCCAGGAGTTTGAGACCAGCCTGGGCAACACAGTGAGACCTCCATATCTATTAAAAAACATTCATAAATTGGTGGCTCACACCTGTAATCCCAGCACTTTGGGAGGCCAAGGTGGGTGGATCACGAAGTCAGGAGATCGAGACGCTCCTGGCTAACACGGTGAAACCCCGTCTCTACTGAAAATACAAAAAATTAGCCGGACGTGGTGGTGGGCGCCTGCAGTCCCAGCTACTCGGGAGGCTGAGGCGGGAGAATGGCGTGAACCCGGGAGGCGGAGCTTGCAGTGAGCCGAGATCATGAGACTGCACTCCAGCCTGGGTGACAGAGTGAGACTCGGTCTCAAAAAAAAAAAAAAAAAATCATAAATTAAAAAATAAGTCAAACCATATAGAAAGTTATGGCCGGGTGCGGTGGCTCAAGCCTGTAATCCCAGCACTTTGGGAGGCCGAGACGGGCGGATCACGAGGTCAGGAGATCGAGACCATCCTGGCTGACACGGTGAAACCCCGTCTCTACTAAAAACTACAAAAAACTAGCCGGGCGAGGTGGCGGGTGCCTGTAGACCCAGCTACTCGGGAGGCTGAGGCAGGAGAATGGCGTAAACCCGGGAGGCGGAGCTTGCAGTGAGCCGAGATCTGGCCACTGCACTCCAGCCTGGGCGGCAGAACAAGACTCTGTCTCAAAAAAAAAAAAAAAAAAGTTATGAGTTGAATAGTAAGTCCCTTATACATCTTTCAAAATATTTTGTTTCATTATACTTTTCGTTATACCTATTTGTATGACTTAACTATTTCATAACTAATTGAAAATAAAAGTCATCTTGTCCAACCTCTCCATTAGCTCCTCACAGGAGGAGATCTCTCCTTGATAACTACTTGCTTTCACATAATGGGAAATTAGGTCTGACAAGGGTAACCTTGGGTTATCATAATGACGTTTCTCTCAATTCCACTCCATGCTGTTCCCCTAGGCTACCAACCTGGCTCCTGCAGACCCCAATGGTAAAGCAGACCCTTATGTGGTGGTGAGCACTGGCCGGGAGCGGCAGGACACCAAGGAACGCTACATCCCCAAGCAGCTCAACCCCATCTTTGGAGAGTGAGGCTGGGCCCTGTGGGGTAGAAACGGGGTAGCTGGAGGAGCATCCAGCCCTGTGGCCTTGTGGCAGCTGGCCTAGGGATGGCAAGGGAATGGACAGGGGCTGCTGACAACGCCACCCCCTCCCCAGACCACCTCCTGGAGCATGAAAATGACCTCAGCCCCTCTCCCTCCTTGCCAGGATCCTGGAGCTAAGCATCTCTCTCCCAGCTGAGACGGAGCTGACGGTGGCCATATTTGATCATGACCTCGTGGGTTCTGACGACCTCATCGGGGAGACCCACATTGATCTGGAAAACCGATTCTATAGCCACCACAGAGCAAACTGTGGGCTGGCCTCCCAGTATGACGTGTGGGTCTGGCAGGGCCCACAGGAGCCATTCTAACTTTCTGGCCAAACACATTCAAGCTCACATTCCCTTTTGTGTCTCCAGATCCTATGATTTCATGGAAGGGGACCCTCCCACCCAACACCACTGCCAACCAAGACAGCTCAGTGGTCAAGACTTGGGCTTGGGAGTGGGATCCTGTAACGAATGCCACTTGACCTGTTTTTTTTTTTCTTTTTCTTTTTTGAAATGGAGTCTCGCTCTGTCTCCCGGGCTGGAGTGCAGTGGCACTATCTTGGCTGATTGCAACCTCTGCCTCCTGGGTTCAAGCGATTCTCCTGCCTCAGCCTCCCCAGTAGCTGGGATTACAGGCGTGGGCCACCATGCCCAGCTAATTTTTGTATTTTTAGTAGAGACAGGGTTTCACCATGTTGGCCAGGCTGGTCTCGAACCCCTGACCTCAAGTGATCCGCCCACATCTGCCTCCCAAAGTGCTGGTATTACAGGTGTGAGCCACCACACCAGGCCCACTTAACCTCTTCGAGCCTCAGTTTTCTCATCTGCAAAACAGAAGTAATAAGATCAGTATCTTCTTAATGGAAGCACCTGGACTACATTTTTGATTTTCGATTTTCATTGTTATTGTAAATGAGGACTAACCTGTCTCCCGTTGGGAGTTTTGAACCTAGACCTCATGTCTTCATGATGTCACCCCTGCCCCAGGCCCAGGTGTGTCCCCACACCAGCCCCAGCTGATGCATCTTCCTTTTCTGCCTGCAGGGATGGTTACAATGCCTGGCGTGATGCGTTCCGGCCTTCGCAGATCCTGGCGGGGCTGTGCCAACGCTGTGGCCTCCCTGCCCCTGAATACCGAGCCGGTGCTGTCAAGGTGGGCAGCAAAGTCTTTCTGACACCGCCGGAGACCCTGCCCCCAGGTACCAGCCCCTTTCTGTTAAAGCAAGATGTTGGTAGAACAAGGTACAGGAGGCCCAGGTGCCCAGTCTTGTGCGCTCCCCAAAATAACCCATTGTTTCAGCAGTTAGAGGTGAATTTGGTTGAGTAAGGATGAGGTTCTTGGGTGTTAGGGAGCAAACAGTCTTTACTGGTGAGCATGAGATCCCCCAAAGAGCCAAAGTGGACCGGTAACTAATCAAGTTCCCAGAACGCAGAGGTCCCATAGAGCGTCCCATGTAACAGAATGTGGCTGCAGAATTAAATGGCTGGAGGCTTATTCTTTTTATTTTTATTTTTATTTTTGAGACAGGATAGTTGCTCTGTCACCCAGGCTGGAGTGCAGCCATCTCAGCTCACTGCAGCCTGGACCTCCCAGGCTCAAGTGATCCTCCCACCTCAGCTCCCCGAGTAGCTGGGATTACAGGTGTGCACCATCATGCCCGCCTGTTTCTTTTTCTTTTGGTAGAGATGAGGTTTCGCCATGTTACTCAGGCTGGTCTCAAACTCCTGGACTCAAGCGATCCTCCCACCTTGGCCTCCAAAAGTCCTGGGATTACAGGCATGAGCCACTGCGCCTGCTCTGGTGGCTTATTCTCTAAATAGGGTCTAGGCGAAGGTGGCAGTACCTCCAATCCCACTGTCCCCTGACTGCTGGCTTTTCACTGGGCAAAAAGTTATAGCAGCTTCCCCTACTTTTTGTGCATTTCAGAGCTGCTCTCCTAGCCCACAGGGCTTTATCTGACAGAGTGGCTTCCCCAGCTTAGAGCTTCTGTGGCGGGGGAGGGAGGGAGGAGATGTGGAAACTGTGTGGAACCCTAAGCTCACACACCTCTTGTTTCAGGCAGCAGTGGCCCCAAGGTGAGTGGGGACCCTGAAGAGGCCCAGGCATTGCTTGTGTTGAGGCGCTGGCAGGAAATGCCGGGTTTTGGGATCCAGCTGGTACCCGAGCATGTAGAAACACGGCCTCTCTACCATCCCCGTAGCCCCGGGCTGCTGCAGGTGAGGAGGGCTCAGCACCCAGGCCCAGAATCACAAGACTCTCGGAATCCCAGGATACCCACCCAATCCTGGGCCCTGGGCCCCCAGGACAGCCTTTCCCCAAGGTGTCCACCTAGGTGCCACCTGCAGCTCCTGACTACGGCTCCTGTTGCTGGTCCCTGTGTCCCTGCTTGTCCTGGACCTCCATCCTGGACCACACCCTCACCCCTGACCCTAGTCCTACAGGATCCCCACCTCTGGGCACCAAGACTCAGGATGTGGGGTTCCTAACCTGACCCCCTGCAGATCCCTAATATCTGGACCTTGGAACACCAGATATTACTTTTAATCTCAACTTCCCCTTCTGGAACCTCATTTTTTTTTTCTTTTTTGAAATGGGGTCTCACTCTGTTGCCCAGGCTGGAGTACAGTTCCATGATCTCGGTTCACTGCAGCCTCCGCCTCTCAGGCTCAAGTGATCCTCCCACCTCAGCCTCAGGGGTAGCTGGGATTACAGGCGTCTGCTACCAAACCTGGCTAATTCTTGTATTTTTTGTAGAGACAGGGTTGCGTCATGTTGCCCAGGCTGGCCTCAAACTCCTGAGCTCAAGCCATCTACCCTCCATGGACTCCCAAAGTGCTGGGATTATAGGCGTGAGCCACTGCACCCAGCCTGGACCTCATCCTTGAACCCCTAATCTAACCTTGATCCTGGAACCCACACTTCAGACTCCACCTTTATCCTCATCCCCCAGGATCTGCCTGACCCTGTCATTTTGACCCTAGCTCTTTTCTCCACCTGGGGACAAGGCACAGCCTGTGGCCACAGGGCTGTCAGGGAAGGTTGGGAGCCTGACAAGACCCTCCAGCCTGGTCCTGTCCCCCCAGGGATCTCTCCACATGTGGATTGACATCTTTCCTCGAGATGTGCCTGCCCCACCCCCAGTTGACATCAAGCCTCGGCAGCCGGTCAGGTGAGAGTTCTGTCGCCTCCTCCCAAGGCGGATACACGTCTTGGTCTACCTGTACAAGGGTCCTCTGAAAACCTGGGTCCCCAGTGAAGCAGGCAGAGGCTGCTAATCACAGGCTGTCCAGTAGGTGCCATTAAATTCCCTTTTATTCATAAGCCATTGCAAGTTGAGTGTCTCTTGTAAACTGACTCCAAGTACCTTTTGGTAAGCCCCCTTCCCACCTGAGCTCATCTGAGTGGAGTTCTGTGTGGGGCACAGCCACGTCACACAGGCTGAATGCAGATGCTCGGATACCAGCAGCCTGTCACTTTCTGCCTCTGGGCTCTGCTTTCCTTGGTGTCACTCTCAGGGAGCCCTCTGCAGTCTGGGGGCAAGGTGGCATCTAATAGTGTGAGGCTTACATCTTTTTTTTTTTTTTTTTTTTTTTGAGACAGAGTCTCGCTTAGTCGCCCAGGCTGGAGTGCAGTGGCCGGATCTCAGCTCACTGCAAGCTCCGCCTCCCGGGTTCACGCCATTCTCCTGCCTCAGCCTCCCGAGTAGCTGGGACTACAGGCGCCCGCCACCTCGCCTGGCTAGTTTTTTGTATTTTTTAGTAGAGACGGGGTTTCACCGTGTCAGCCAGGATGGTCTCGATCTCCTGACCTCGTGATCCGCCCGTCTCGGCCTCCCAAAGGAGGCTTACATCTTAGCCAGGCCATCTAAGCGGAAACAAACACCTCTTTCCCATTTACAGCAAAAGCCTCAGGGCTGACCCAGTAGACCAGCTTGGGTCAAATGCTGTGCCCTGAACCAATCATTGTGGCCAGGGGGCTGTAATACTGGAATCGGCCAGTCCAGGGATGTCTCCCCCACCCTGCCTAGCCAGGGAGGGAGGGGCCTGCCCCACCAGAATCCCATAGATTGACCGTGGTGGTGGGGAGGGGTGGTTGGGGCGGGGGCGGGTCACCAGCAGAAAATCATGGTGCTGTCAACAAATGAGGGGAAGTTGATGCTGGGCTGGAGAAAACAGCTACCCAGGCAACCCCATGGCAGCCAAGGACAGGGCTACATGAGGGTAGGGTCCAGAGTGTCACAGCCCTCCTGTCCCTCAGGCACTGTACGCTCACTCTTGTCCCCCGTCTCTCATCCTCCCTCTTCTCCCTGCAGACTGGCTTTCTCTGTTCACTCACTTTTCTACATCCCCAAACTCTGGCTTGTAGTGGCTCCAGCTCTGCATCTGATGCCACACTATGCAGTGGTACAGGGTCCTGATTCCAAATTCACAGGAAGGAGAACCTTGCTGGCCCAGCAGACCATTCCTGATGTCATCTGCTGTGGCCAGGGTGGTCAGTGACACCTGGGGCTGTCCCTTCATGGGACCACAGGCATTGGATTCCCCTGCTGGGCACACAGGTGCCCAGTGACTGTCAGTGGGCCAGGCCCAGGTCCCTCCTGTTTCCTGCAGCCTCTTTCAGGGCCCCGCTCGAGAGTCTGAAGCCACCCCCTAATGTGCCCCGCAGCTATGAGCTCAGAGTTGTCATCTGGAACACGGAAGATGTGGTTCTGGATGACGTGAATCCACTCACCGGAGAGATGTCAAGTGACATCTATGTGAAGAGGTAGACTGCAGGCCAGGTGGGGCAATGGCAGTGCACTAAGGGGGGACTGTAAATGGGTGTGGGCCCTCGGGCTGAGTCCAGAGCCCGGTCCCCAGGCCCTCCGTGGTGCTGAGAGCTGGGTGAGGAGTGGGTTCTCCGTGTAGCTCCAGCCCTGACACTCACCCAACCCGGCCCCAGCTGGGTGAAGGGGCTGGAGCATGACAAGCAGGAGACAGATGTTCACTTCAACTCCCTGACTGGGGAGGGGAACTTCAATTGGCGCTTTGTGTTCCGCTTCGACTACCTGCCCACGGAGCGGGAGGTAAGCGTCCGGCGCCGGCCTGGACCCTTCGCCTTGGAGGAGGCCGAGTTTCGGCAGCCCGCAGTGCTGGTCCTGCAGGTCTGGGACTATGACCGCATCTCCGCCAACGACTTCCTTGGTATTGCACTGCTTAGCCTTCCCCACCCTCAGCCCCTGCCTCCAGCCCTCACCTCTGTCCCCTGGTTCCCTACTCTGACCCAATCTTGAATCAGGATTTTGGACCCGAGGTCTGAAACGTTTGCTTTCTGGCCTAATTACTGAGTTAATTGAGCCCAGACCACAGTAAACTCCATTCCCACCAAGTCTCTGATTCAACTCTGATTTGACCCTAACTTGTCACCCTGACACTGACTCCACAGCCTCTGCTCCTTGACACTCTGCTCCCAACCCTTGGCCCTCTTCCACTGGGGAGTGGCAATGGGTAGACCGCTGGGCTGTGGTTTGGGTGGTCCATAACTGTGGCCTGACCACACACTGCAACTTTCAGATGCCCCAACTTACAACCTTGGTGTGTTGCCTCCTCACCCCTGGCACAATGAGACTTTGATCCCATGCCTAACCCGGTGTGCTCTGGACTTGCAGGATCCCTGGAGTTGCAGCTACCGGACATGGTGCGTGGGGCCCGGGGCCCCGAGCTCTGCTCTGTGCGGCTGGCCCGTGATGGGGCCGGGCCGAGATGCAATCTGTTTCGCTGCCGCCGCCTGCGAGGCTGGTGGCCGGTAGTGAAGCTGAAGGAGGCAGAGGACGTGGAGCGGGAGGCTCAGGAGGCTCAGGCTAGCAAGAAGAAGCGAAAGCAGAAGAGGAGGAAGGGCCGGCCAGAAGACCTGGAGTTCACAGACACGGGTGGCAACGTGTACATCCTCACGGTGGGTGCCCGTGGCGGAGGCCAGGCTGAGCTGGGGCCTGAGCCGGCCCTGTGCTCCCAGTGATGCAGGAGTGTCTTTTTTAGGGCAAGGTAGAGGCAGAGTTTGAGCTGCTGACCGTGGAGGAGGCTGAGAAACGGCCGGTGGGGAAGGGGCGGAAGGAGCCAGAGCCTCTGGAGAAACCCAGGTGAGTCAGGCACGGGGGCCGGGGCCACAGCCTGGGCCGATGGGGGAGGCGGGGGTGCCCAAGGGGCCACCTTCTCATCCTGACACCACCCTTCTCCTCAACAGCCGCCCCAAAACTTCCTTCAACTGGTTTGTGAACCCGCTGAAGACCTTTGTCTTCTTCATCTGGCGCCGGTACTGGCGCATCCTGGTGCTGCTGCTGCTACTGGCGCTGCTCACCGTCTTCCTCCTCCTGGTCTTCTACACCATCCCTGGCCAGATCAGCCAGGTCATCTTCCGTCCCCTCCACAAGTGACTCTCACTGACCTTGGACACTCACCCAGGGTGCCACCCCTTCAACGCCTGCTCCTGGAAGTCTTTCTTGCCAACGTGAGCTACCCGAGTCCAGCGCTTCCTCTGAATAAACCTATCACAGCCACTGACCCGTGGTCACGTGCTGTCCAAGGCTGGCGCTCCAGGTGGCAGAGAACAGATGTTCTTGGGTGGCTCAGGTGCTGGGGGCTTACTTGGAGAATGCACAGGGATAGAAGGCTGCCCCCATCCCCACTGCAGGGAAGAAAAGGGCCCCGGCAGCTAAGTTATGACCCCCCTCTGAGCAGCTCCACCACGGCTCCTGCTCCTGCTGGCGGCCAGGTCCCTCTCACCTCACCTGTTTCTGGCTTCCACTGCTCCAGGACAGCTAAGGACCTGACAGACTCCATTAACCTGTCCATTCCTCACCATCCCTGAGAGAGGCTTCCATCAGAGCTGGATCTTGGGTCTGACTCCAGAGGTTCTGCTGTCACTACCTGACTTCGCTTCCTTTCCCCTTTCTCTTGCTTTTCCCCTGCCACAGTCTTAGATCAACATTCGAGATATGATCTGATAAACTGGTTGTTTAGGTACCCCTACCTCCCTGGGCCATAGACTGGTGAGGTCGCTGGGCCCTGCTTCTCCACATGTAGCCAGAGTTCTAACGAGAAACCCTGATTAGGCCCCAAGCCAGGGGTCTGGTGCTGGCCCTGCTCCAGAATGGCCACTGCTACCTTCCCACCTTCCCACCTTGATGTTCAGTTTTGCTTCCACCTAGGAGACTGCAAAGGACCTGGAGGGACTCCTCACTGCAGTGAGAGCCAGCGCGGGCGGGGTTTGGCACAGAGTGGGATCAGTGAGTGTGACAGGATCAGGTGGACTGAGCCCAGGGTGGTGGAGAGTGACCCCAGCTTTACCCATCAATGAAGTGGCAAGCCCCAATCTGCACCCAGGGCCCTGAATTAGTGGCCTGGGGGCCATGGTGGCTCCAGGAAGCTCACGCTAAAAAGGTCCAAGTGAGCCCTGGGGCTGAACCCAAGAGGTCTGAGGACCACAGTGGAGGGAGGGACCCAGGGCTGTGGGCTGGACATGAGTCTGGTTTGAATAAACCCCAGTCAGTCAACTAGGAGATGCCCATGTGGGGGCTCCTGAGGGCTCTGGGCCCCGATCCATCAGTCACGATTGCCTTTAATGAGTGGCCAGGATGAGGCTCTAGCCATGGCAAGGATCACACGGAGACCAGTGAGTACTATCACAATCAATAGATTTATCAACCTGGGGCTGGGGCTGGGGCTGACTGAGGAGGTGGAGGGTGGCGGAGGCTGGGGGACAACCACAAGCCAGGGAGAGACAGGAGACAGAGGAAGCGCTGAGGGGTGACTACGTTGTCTTCCCTAGATCAATTTTCTTCTGAATGGCTCGTGCTGAGTGGTAGATGAGTGAATCGATGAGTCCAGCCACTGGGAGAGAGACAAGGGCTGGCACTGGCCCAGTGGGGGCCTTGGCTTTTGACGCTGAGAGCCTTGTCACTTAACTGGCCAGGCCAGCATCTGCCCCTTCACCCCCAACCAAACCTGGGGCACCCAGGCTTTACTCTCCCCACCCTACAGCTCACAGACACCCTGGGCCTCTTACCT
Source organism: Theropithecus gelada (assembly GCF_003255815.1). NCBI lineage: Eukaryota > Metazoa > Chordata > Mammalia > Primates > Cercopithecidae > Theropithecus > Theropithecus gelada. The sequence goes on from NC_037678.1 coordinate 67,126,206, forward strand.
GTGAACATGCCCCCAATGATGGCGCACACGCCTGTCAGGAAGTGGGTGAAGGACCTGGTGGAGGGAGCGGGTGGGCTCAGCAGGCACACTCCTCCCTCAGGCTCAGGCCCCCAGAGGCCGCTCTGCCCCTGCCCTCACCTGTGCTTCTCTGTCAGCTTCACCATCATCGGCGAGAGCTCATAGAGGACGAAGACTCCGGGAAGGCCCTGGTCGCCCAACAGCCCATTGGCGACCTTCTCATGTCTGGTCACAGAGAACTGATTTGTCCTCAGCACCTGGGGTGGGAGGGGAGCCTAGACCAGGGCTAGGGCTAGGACCTGGCTTCAGCCACCATCAGCCCTACCCCTGCTCCTTCCCCTTTCCTGCTGAGCCTTGACCGTGCGGGGAGAAAACATGGCACTGTGCTGGTGGCCTGCACTGCAAGGCCTGGCCTGCCAGACCCCCTCTCCTAGCCTTGGCCTCAGCCTTCCCCTCCAGATGCCAGCTCTTTACAGTTTACCTATCCTGGCAGCATTTAGTGGGTGTTCTCACAGGGGTCCAGGCTGAGAAGCAACTCTCCAAAGACGCACCACCAAGGCTGAACTGACTTCCTCTGCCCTCAGTCCCTTGCATCCTGCCACTCTGCTGAGATGCTGCTCCACAGGCCACGGCAGCCTCGGGAGCGGGTACACAGAGGCTTGCCCTGACTAACCCCCAGCCCAGGTAGACCACAGGGGACAGTGAGGCAGGCAGACGATGGGCACCAGAGGAACAGATGGAGGCGGTGAGGACAGCGCAAAGAGCAGACGCTTTGAATCGGACAGCCCCAGGCCTGCAATCTGGCTGGGAGGGCAAATCCCCCACCCTCTCTGGGCCTCAGTCTTTCATCCACCATGTGAGGACGAGGCAGTTTTCACTCCCCAGGCTGACGGAATAAAATGCAGGAACTCCAGTGCTTGGCAGCACGCAGGAGACTCTAGAGGGGAGGGAGCTCCCTGACTCACCTCTCCATCCACCTTCATGTACACAGTGGGCACCACCTTCACAAAGTACTGGAACATCATGGAGGCTGAGGGGAAAACAAAGCACTGGGTACGGGTGCCCGGCAGGCCTTCTGTGGCTGGGGGCTGCCTCCCGGGCTGGTACCTTGGGGTGCAGTGACATTGGTGTGGTCCAGGGGGTTCACAATGCCTGGATAGTCCTCCCCAAATGACAGGTGCTGGATGTAGTGGGTCATGTTGATCTGCAAACAACACCATCCAGAGCTCATCCAAAGCTCTGATGACAGTAGCAGACAGGGACACCTGGGTCTGTCTGTGGAGATGTGGGAGAAAGGGGAGGCTATGGCCCTAAGGGGACAACATCCCTGGGACAGGTATCCCCCACTCCTCACCTAGAAACTCCTCTTTCCACAGCCTGCAAACTCCTGGGGTTCCAGAATTTTTTTTTTTTTTTTGAGACAAAGTCTTACTCTGTTGCCCAGGCTGGAGAGCAGTGGCGTGATCTGGGCTCACTGCCTCTGCCTCCTGGGTTCAAGCAATTCTCTTGCCTCAGCCTCCTGAGTAGCTGTTACAGGTGTGCGCTGCCATGCCCAACTAATCTTTGTATTTTTAGTAGAGATGGGGTTTCACCAAGTTGACCAGGCTGGTCTCGAACTCCCGACCTCAGGTGATCCGCCTGCCTCAGACTCCCAAAGTGCTGGGATTATAGGCATGAGCCACCATGGCTGGCCAGGTTTCAGATTTCTTAAAATACCAGCTTCACTCATACGTTAGGCACACACAGAGTGGCAGGTGCTGGTTTTGCCTGGAGGTCCAGGCTATGGAGGCTGAGGCTGGAGGCTGTGAGCCCCCAGATGCACTCCCTTCTTGCTCCCCTGTGTATCCAACTCAGTCACTGGAAGGATCTTTCAGAAAATACAAGTCTGATGATGTCATGACTCTGCTTAAAGAAGGCCAACAGCTTTCCACTGTTCTCAGGAGAAAGATGTGACTCCTCAGCGTGGCCTCTGAGTCCTGTGTGGTCTAGTCCCTGCTGACTTCTCCAGCCTCACCCATCCACACCTGCCCTGCAGTTCCTTAGAAGGGCCACGATCCCACCTGACCTTGTGCTGAGGTCTGTCTGTCTAGCATGCTCTTATCCAACCCCAACCTTGCCCCTAGCCTGCTCAGAGCTCAGTTCAAAAGTCACTCTCACTTAACCCTCAGGCTGGATCCCCATTCAGAACATGGTGTATTTTTCTATAAGCACTCCCTGATCCCAGGATGTTCCTACAAGGAAATGAAGGCAGCAACCAAGCCTCCCACCCCCACCTGCCCTCCATGGTTTCCATCTGGTACGTACGTTGTCAAGGCCAAAGCTCTGCAAGTCATGGACTAGGAGAGAAGGGAGAAGGTGTCATTAGTAGGAGCAGCATTGGCCTCCTCACTCCTCTCTCTAGACTGCAAACCACCTGTCTTCTCTGACCCCTCACTCCCTCTCCAGCCTGGCCTCTCCTGGTCCTGCTTAAGGATGGCCGGAAAGGGCAAGCCTTGGGCCTGTGTGAGAGTTCATGCCCTCCTCAGGAGTCATAAGAACAGACCCTGGTTCCTCCCTGACATCCACAGGGAACTCTAGGCCTTCACTCCCAGCATGGCCCTGCCTGCATCTCCAAAAACAAAACCCACTGACTATGGGCTCTCACTAACTGGAGCTGATGGCAAATCACTGAACCTCAAAGTGAGGTGGGACCCGAGAATGCCATCCACGCGTTCCCTGCCTCCACCCTCAAAGGTCCCCAGAGGAAATCCCATGGGGACCCTGTACCAACTGTTCCAGAACAAGTTACTCCTGCCCTCTAGCCTCAATCCCTCCTGCTGCAAGGAACCATACTTCAAAGATACATCCCAGTCCTTTTTATAGTCACCCAGCAACCAGGTCAGAGAAGACCCAATCACAGACCCATCCAACCTCCCCGCATCCCGGTAGGGAAGGCTGCCCCAGAAGTGGGGGCTTGGCCTCCCTGGGGGGCGGGGCCACTTACTCTCCACAGCATGTACTGCAGCATGGGGGAGGGAGGAGAGAGAAGACAGATTCAGAGCTTCACAATAAGAACTATGGAGCAAGACATGTGGCAGGAAGGAAGACAGGAACATTCTGCCTCAGCAACACAGTCTGGCCCCAGCTAACAAGCCTCCACCTGGGCCCCTCCTCGAGAGTGAACTAACCTGGCCAGAGAGGAGCAGGAGACAGAGTGGCCTAGGAAAGACAAGAGGCCTAGAGCCCAAGGAGCCAAGTTCCTGACTGTATGGCCTTGGGCAAATCACTTGCCCTTTCTGGGCCTCAGTGTTCTCCTTTGCAAAGGGCTATCCTAAGGATCAGGTGGGATCTAAGATGGAAAAATACTTGTAAACTTTACACTGTAAGAGATTATTACCCACCCCGGCCCCAATCAACAAGGATATTAGAAACTCACTCCCAGGCCTCAATTCAGCCAGATCTCTGGCCTTAGGCAAGTGTAGCTTTGTGTTTATACATCCTTCCAGGTACAGAGCACCCCTGGCCCTGGGATCCACAAGTCTAACAGTCCCAGGCCGAGAGGCTGCCATTCTGGCTCTGTGTCCTACTGAGTGCCTGCCAGGCCTTGTGCCAACAGCTTGACACTGATCATCTTCCTATCATCCCAGCAAGACCCTTTTCTCCCAGCTTCCTCCAAAGTGAAGAGGGGGTTCCAGAGCTCTACAGGGTCCTCCAGCACCCACCCCCACAGACTGCCCTGAAGACCAGCAGAGCTACCCTCCTGTTCACCTCAACCACTTTGAGAGGCCATCTTCACAGCCTGGGCTCTGTCACCATGCGGCTCTGTCCAAGCTTTACTGTGACCCCAACTCCCACCTTCCCCAGCCCTGCCTTCAACCCCTGGGTTCCTCTTCACTTTCTTGCTTCAGCCTGGCTCTTCCTTCCAGGCACTAACTCCCTGGCATCCCCTCAACGTGTGACTGTCTTCTCTCCATACACAACCTCCTCCCTGGCCTAAAGAGAAGTCTTTCTTCCTCCTTACTGCCACTTCCAGATCACTTTCCCTTTATCTGCCTTAAAAATGCAAAATGGCTCACATCTCTAATCCCACCACTTTGGGAGGCCAAGCAGGAAGATCACTTGAGCCCAGGAGCCTGGGCAACATGGCAAGACCTTGTCTCTGCGAAAAAAAAAAAGGAAAAATGAGCCAAGCATGGTGGCATGTGCCTGTGGTCTCAGCTCCTTGGGAGGCTGAGGTGGGAGGATCTCTTGAGTCCAGGAGGTCAAGGCTACAGTGAGCCAAGATCACACCATGGCATTCCAGTCTTAAAAAAAAAAATCCCCAGCTTTGAAGCTCATGACAAAGCAGCCCTGCTTGTTTCAGTCACCTAGATATCTACATGGAGCCTCCAGGACTGTTCTCCCCTGCCATTTTTCAACAGCTTGGGCAACTGCCTGCCACTCTCTCCTGTACTACCTCTGTCAGTTTCTAGTGATTTCCATATCCACGTAGATGATCCTTCTAGTACCCTGGCCTCCCAGTTCCTGGACATCCTTTCCTTCCTGATCTTGTGCTCTGCCTACCTGAGCCACTTGATCTGTTGGCCATTCCCTAAGCTTTGTCATTAACAAAGCCCCTTCCGTGACTTCACTTTCAAGCAACTCATGTTCCACTAGCTTTCTAATTTCCTCCAGTCCACCAATTCTGATAACTTGTTGACACCACACTCAGGACTTGCAGTCCCTTGTTCCTCCTGCCCCTCACTGGCTTCCCCACATCCTGTCTTTCCTCCTTTCCTAACTTATAGGCTGTGGTCCAGAATCAGGATGACTTCTTTACATATTTGACTCCCTCACCATTGCAGGCACCTGGCAACACCAAACCCAAGGCGATTCCAACGTTCTGTCTACTGAGTCCATTCCCACACAGATGACCACGCTGACTGCTCTCTTTCCATTCACAGCCGCAGACTCCAGGGAGACCCTAGTGCTGCAATCTTACTCAGTCTCCCCAGTCCACGCATTCTCCCATCCCCAAATGACCAGTCACACCTTTTCTTTCAAATTTCCAATACCTCCTTCCCTCTCTTCTCATTCTCAACTGAGGACCTTCCTTCCTACAACACAGAGAAGACAGGAGGACTCAGAAGAGACTCTCCATGTACTTTTGCCACCCCAGCTACCACCCTACCTGGTCCTACAGAGCCTGCCTTTCCTCCTGTTGCTAAGTTTGGCCTTTCCACATGTGTAAGGCACCAGATTCTGTCTTCTTTCTCCAGGACTTCACTCCGGTCATTGTTTGTCTCGTCTCTAGAGCATCACTTATGGTCTCTTTAGTCAGTAATTTCCAACGGCATATTAACATTTTGCTACATCACTGTCCTTAGAAAAGCCTCCCTCGACTCCACATTTCCCTCCAGCTTCAGTTCATGCTCTCTCCTCCCCTAAGCAGATTCCACTATAGAACTGTCAGTACTCACTGGCTCCAACTCCTCTCCCATTCCCTCCTGGACCCACTCGAGGGTGGTCCTATCACACCCCTCCAATGACTCAGGCAAGGCTATAATAAATGACTGTTACATTGTATATCCCATGGCCAATTCCTGCTAGACATCCAGAAGCATCTGATGCGGTATCTGAAACACCTGTCAGAGTGCGGCATCCTGCCACATCCTGCCTGGCTTACACTCCTCCTCCACCAAGGTTTCTTACTGGTCTCCCCTGTCAGTTCCCCCGACACCTTTAGCCTCTAATGTGGGAGGCCTGGCACCCAGCCCTTTGAGCTCCCCTCTTTTCCATCTACCCTCCCCTCCAGGGTGATTTCATCCAGTCCCGTGGCTGGATGATGCCAACATTTGCATCTCCAGGCAAGTCCTCTCCCTGAACTCCAGGCTTGAATGGAAAACTACTTACTTGACACCTTGTGTGTCTAGAAGGACACCTAGACGCTAGTGGTCTGAACGCGTCAAAAGCCGAATACCAGCTGTAAGATCCCATTTCCGAACATCTAAACCTGCCTTGAGTCTTCCTCATCTTGTTAAATGGCAACTCCATCCTTTTCTTTTTTTTTTTTTTTTAATGGAGATGGAATCTTGCTCTGTCACCCAAGCTGGAGTGAAATGGCATCATCTCAGCTTACTGCAACATCTGCCTCCCAGGTTCAAGCAATTCTCCTACCTCAGCCTCCTGAGTAGCTGGGACTACAGGCGCACACTACCACACCCGGCTGATTTTTTGTATTTTTAGTAGAGACAGGGTTTCACCATGTTGGTCAGGCTGGTCTCTAACTCCTGAGCTCAGGCAATCCACCTGCCTCGGCTTCCCAAAGTGCTAGGATTATAGGCAACTCCATCCTTCTTACTACTCAGGTACAAAACTTTGAAGGTATCCCTGACTCCTTTTTCCTTTGTCCCTAATGCCCATCAGAAACTCTTCTCAGCTCTACCTTCAAAATACATCCAGAAGCCAGTCACTTCCCACCACTTCCACTGCCACTCTGGGCTGAGCCCCACCATCTTTTGCCTGGATTGATCACTGCAAGAGCCTCCTAAAGGGACTCTCTGCTTCTGTCCTTTCCCCTGTCCAGTCTTGTCCACAGAGCAGCTGGAGAGCCGCTTACCTTTTAAGTTAAGTTGGATCATCCCTCACCTTCTTCAAAGCCCTACAACGGCTTCTCATCTCATGCAGAGTAAAGGCCTGAGTCCCTACAATGCCCCCGCAAGCCCTGCATGATATGGCCCTGTGACCTCTCTCACTTTTTTTTTTTTTTTTGAGACGGAGTCTTGCTCTGTTACCCAGGCTGGAGTGCAATGGCACGATCTCAGCTCACTGTAACTTCCACCTCCCAGGTTCAAGAAATTCTCATGCCTCAGCCTCCCGAGTAGCTGGGTTTATAGGTGTGCGCCACCACACCCAGCTAATTTTTGTATTTTTAGTACAGACAGGGTTTCACCATGTTGGCCAGGCTGGTCTTGCACTCCTGACCTCAGGTGACCCACACGCCTCGGCCTCCCAAAGTGCTGGGATTACAGGTGTGGGTGACTGCACCCGGCCTCTCTCACTTCATTTCTAAGCATGCTCCTCTGCTCCAGCCACCCTGACCTTCTTACTATATCTTGAACTTGCCAAGCACATTCTAGCCTCAGGAATTTGCATTTACTGTTATCTCTGCTTGTAACACTTCCTCCCCAGACATCCATATGGCTGGCTCCCTCACTGTCTTCAGGTCTTTGCTCAAATATTACCTCATCAAGGAGTCTTTCCCTGACCTCCATATTTAAAATAGGACCCTCCCTGCCCTACCCTAGCCCCTCCCCACTACCATCTTTATCCTGCCTTGTTTTGGTCCACATGACTTAACAGCATCTGATAATACCATACACAGATGCTTCCTGACCTACACTGGGGTTAGGTCCCAATAAACTCATTGTAAGTTGGCCAGGTACAGTGGCTCATGCCTGTAATCCCAGCACTTTGGGAGGCCGAGGCGGGTGGATCACGAGGTCAGGAGATCGAGACCATCCTGGCTAACAGGGTGAAACCCCGTCTCTACTAAAAATACAAAAAACTAGCCGGGCGAGGTGGCGGGCGCCTGTAGTCCCAGCTACTCGGGAGGCTGAGGCAGGAGAATGGCGTAAACCCAGGAGGCAGAGCTTGCAGTGAGCTGAGATCTGGCCACTGCACTCCAGCCTGGGCGACAGAGCGAGACTCCGCCTCAAAAAAAAAAAAAAAAATACAAAAGTTGGCCGGGCACGGTGGCTCAAGCGTGTAATCCCAGCACTTTGGGAGGCCGAGGCGGGTGGATCACGAGGTCAGGAGATCGAGACTATCCTGGCTAACATAGTGAAACCCCGTCTCTACTAAAAATACAAAAAACTAGCCGGGCGTGGTGGCGGGCGCCTGTAGTCTCAGCTACTTGGGAGGCTGAGGCGGGAGAATGGCGTGAACCCGGGAGGCGGAGCTTGCAGTGAGCCGAGATCATGCCACTGCACTCCAGCCTGGGTGCACAGCGAGACTCCGTCTCAAAAAAAAAATTAAAAAAAAAAAAAATACAAAAGTTAGCTGGGCGTGGTGGCACACACCTGTAGACCCAGCTACTCAGGAGGCTGAGGCAGGAGAATCATTTGAACCCGGGAGATGGAGGTTGCAGTGAGTCAAGATCATGCCACTGCACTCCAGCCTGGGCGACAGAGTGAGACTCAAAAAAAAAAAAAAGAAGAAAAAGAAAATATCGTTAAGTGAAAAATGCATGTAATACCCATCATAAAGTAAAAAATTACAAGATGAATCATTTTTAATTGGGGACTATTTATATTTTATATACTTATTGTCTATTTCTTTACTAGAATGTTCTGAGGGCACAGACTCCGTTCACTACTATACCCTTAGCAACTAGACTAGTAGGTGATTACTAAATATTTTGTGAATGCCTGAATGAACAAATGAATGAGAATAAATCTCATTTGTTCACCCCAGCAGCCCTATGAGTGGGTACTATTATCATCATCCCCATTTTGCAGAAGAAGCACCTGAATAGGGCTCAGTATTTCCCAAATATGACATAGCTCAGGAGTGGCAGAACCTGTGCTCCAACCTAGCTCTGCTTCTCCCAAAGCCTCATGCACAGGTCATCGTCGGACACTGGCGGCTACCATCTCAACAAGCACCTACCACAAGCCAGGCTCCGTGCTATCATCTTTAACCTGCACACACACCCTGTGAGATAAGTACCCTCATCACCATTTTATAAAGTAGAAAACAGGAATCAAAAAGATGAAGAAACCTTCTCAAAGTCACACAGCCAATAAGGTCTGAAACTGGTATCTGAATGCAGGCAGTCTGGCTCCTCGGCCTGTGCTCTTAGCCACTGTGCCAAACTGCTGCCGAGATGGCCTGCTCTGGCCAAATGGTTGCCAAAGACAAATGAGCAGCAGGCAGGAGAGGACCACTCAAACTCACCAAGAAGGTAGCCAGCATCTAAATCTCTCCAGCAGGGGCAGATCACTCACCGTGCACATGGGACTGCTGGAAGCTCTTCCCAGGGGCAAAGTGGAAGTTTCCGGCCACCTGTAAGGAACATTCTCTCTCATTCTCTGGCTGTGTCCTCCTTTTGCCTACTCAGGGCCTGAGTGGGCCCTCGGTTCCCAGTGGAGCTTGCCCAGCCCAGCTGGCCCTATCTTGCCTTGATCCCTCCTGATACCTTATTGACCTCCAAGAAGCCGTACACCTGGCAACCTTCATTCTTCTGCTCCTGCATCTTCTGGCTGAAGCCCTCTCGCCGGCACTGCTCAATAGTATCTGGGTTCTTGAAGGCCCAGCCTCGACGGCGATATGCCTCCCGCACATCTTCACAGGTGTTACAGCACCTGTAGGGCAGGGAGTGACGGTGAGAGTGTCAAAGAGGCACAAGTCCAGTGCTGGCATCTGGGGAAATAGAGCCCGAGCAGCTCTGCCTGCTAATGAAGGCTCTGCTAGACTCATCCCCGACCACCAAACGTTCTCCAAATGTGTTTCCTCAGTGGCAGAAGGACTGTTTTCTTTTTTTAATTTTTAAAATTTTCTGTAGAGATAGGGTCTTGCTGTGTTGCCCAGGCTGGTCTCAAACTCCTGAGCTCAAGTGATTCACCTACCTCGGCCTCCCAAAGTGCTAGGGGTTACAGGTGTGAGCCATTGTGCCCAGAGTAGGACTGTGAAAAATATATATTCCCATTGTTTGGGGTGATGACAAGTTTTAGGACAGACAGTGGTGACTGGATGACACTGTGAAGATACCTAATGCCACTGAGTTGCACACTTAAAAATCGTTAAAATGGTATATTTTGTGTCACATATTTTTCCACAACCAAAAAAGATGGAAGTACATATTCCCAGGCCCCACTCCAGACCTGCTGAATCAGTCTTGTGGAAGTCAGGGCCTGGGAAACACAGCAGTAGTTATCAGATACTGAGGGTCTGATAATCTGGGCCGGACCTTCCACCTCAGTGATTTACACACAGTATACAGCTAATCCATATGTGACTCTTACAAGAAGATGTTATTATCATCCCTTTTCACATAGAGAGGTTACATGGCTTGGCCCAACGAAACAGGGGAAGAACCCAGGCAGCCGGACTCCAGAGACCACCTGTGAACCGTTTCTCTAGGCAGAAGAGCAGAGACCACTTCAGCTTCATCTCTAGGTCTGCAGCTCCCAGGTGGGGCCTGGTCACAAAGCCTCAGTCACCTGCACCAGGATCAATGACAGAGGCACATACCCGCCCACTCTAGATTCTTGGTCTGACCTCCCCAACTGCCAGTCTGACTGAGGCTAAGGCTGACTGACACACGGCACCTGATGGAAACCCTGCTCCCACTCCCCCTGGCTCACTTGATATCTTCTGCCTCAGCACCATAGCAGCTCTCACAGCGATCAGGGTCCAGGGAGTCAGGGTCAAACACCGTCACCTCGACTTTCCCAAGCTCTAAGGGGAGGGGAGAAGCAGAGGCATCAGCTGGGGCCAGACACAGTGAAATTGGTGGCCCCAGTCCCTGCACAAGCTCTTTGGCCAGCGGCCTGGGGATAAATAAAAGTTATAATAATAACTAATATTCATGTAGTACATGCTACGGGTCAGGCACTAAGTACTTCTACATACTTATCAATTCTTTTAATAAAAGAAACAGTAAGAAAACAGTTAACAGTAAATACTGAACATCAGCTGGGTACAGATCACTGTACTTCACAACCATCGTCTCATTTCATCCCCACAATGACTCTTTGAGGGTGGGGGTAATTATCCCTGTTTTATTGAGAAGATGCTGAGGCTCACTGATGAGAAGTGACTTTGCCCAATGCAACTGAGGAAACGGATTTCAGCTAATTCCAACATGTATGCCACTAACCTCCTTGCCATGATGCTTCTCCTCAGACCTCTCCCTCTGCACCGGCTCCTTGCCTCACTCTAGTCACCCCATCATAACTGGTGATTTCAATACTGAATACTGACCTCCCAACTCATGAGAATCTTGATTTTGCCATCTCACCTTGGCTACCCATTTCCATAATCATACCTAGATCCTGTCATTGCCAATAACTGCAAACCTTCCCAAATTCAACTTCAAGTGTCTGAGTCTTCAACTACTTACCCTTATTTTCCCAGTTCACTATTTAGTACCTGAAATCCACCAATTCTTTGACACTACTGACACTATCATGTCCTCACTTCCCTCCTTAAATCCCATGGTCCACTGTAATTATTCTCTTGCACATAACCACAACTCCCTGTTCCTCTCATCTTTCGTTTTACAAATCCAGCAAAACCCAAACCCTGGTTCCATTCTGTACCTACTTCTGTACCACTTCTGTTCCACTCTGTACCTACTCCTTGCCTGAAACTCCCTTAGGACTGCCTGGCAATTCCACTTCATTCCTCTAATCGGTTCACTCTCCCATTCTCTAAGGTGACTTAGACCTTCTCCTCTCTCCTTAGGCTCCCAAAACCTTCCTTTCTTCACTTAGCTAATGTCCTTGCTTTCAATTTCCACTACGAAAAGAGAAGCAACAGAACTTCACTTGCTCTCACCACCAAACCCACCATCTTACCACTTTCTCCTTTAAAACCCCGCCCCATTTCTCAGCTCTCCCTTACAGTGAAACTCCAAAAGTCATCTATAGGTAATGTCTCCACTTCCTTTATTGCTCTTTGATCAGATTCTCATCCTCAACAGTATCAAAATTGTTCCTTTCAAAGTCTCCAGGAATCTCTGTATTGTCAATTTCAATGGTCAATTCTCACTCCTCGTTTTACTGGACTATCAGTAGCTTCTGATACAACTGCTCACTCTCTTCTTGAAACTCTCTCCACTTGGCTTTTGGGACACCTCTTGGTTCTTCTATGTCAATGGCTAATCTGTCTCAATCTTCCTTCCTGTCCTGACTTTAAATAATTAGAGATGCCCAGGGTACAGGCCCTAGACCTCTCCTCTACCTACATTTACTCCCTAGTTTCCTCACTTAGTCCAATTGTTTAAACTACCCTCTACCTACTGATAACTCCTCTAAATTCTAGACTGGTACATCTAATTGCCTCTTAATATCACCAGAGTATAAAATAGGAACCCCAAATTTACCCAAACCTAAGATTCCTCTTTCCCCCAAATCCTGACCTTACTCTGTGGAAACTAGTTTCCAAGATGACTTCAATGATCCCCACTTCCTAGTATTCACACCCTTATGTAGTCCTCTTCCACAACAGGCTGACCTGTGTAACCACTAGTTTATTGCAGAAATGATGGTATACAACTTCTGAGGTTAGGTCATAAAAAAGGTTACAGTTTTTTTTGTTGTTGTTGAGATGGAGTTTCACTCTTGTTGCCCAGGCTTGAGTGCAGTGGCGCAATCTCAGCTCACTGCAACCTCCACCTCTCAGGTTCAAGCAATTCTCCTGCCTCAGCCTCCCGAGTAGCTGGAATTACAGTTGCCTGCCACCATGCCCGGCTAATTCTTTTTTTTTTTTTTTTTTTTTTTGTATTTTTAGTAGCAATGGGATTTTACCATGGTGGCCAGACTGGTCTCGAACTCCTGACTTCAGGTGATCCAACTGCCTCAGCCTCCAAAAGTGTTGGGACTACAAGGAGTGAGCCACCATGCCTGGCCGAAGGTTATGGTTTCTACTTTGTTCTCTCTCAGCTCACTTACAAGATCCAAGTGGGGGAAGCCAGTTGCCATGATGTAAGGACACACAAGCAGTCCTACTGAGAGGTCCATGTGGTGAGGCACTGCGGCATCCGGCCAACAGCCCTATGAGTGAGCCCTTTAAAAGTAGATCCCCGGCTGGGCATGGTGGCTCATGCCTGTAATCCCAGCACTCTGGGAGGCCGAGGCGGGTGGATCACCTGAGGTCAGGAGTTTGAGACCAGCCTGGCCACCATGGCGAAACCCTGTTTCTACTAAAAATACAAAAACTGGCTGAGTGTGTTGGCTGGCGCCTGTAATCCCAGCTACTCGGAAGGCTGAGGCAGGAGAATCACCTGAAGCCGGGAGGCAGAGGTTGCGGTGAGCTGAGATCGCACCATGGCACTCCAGCCTGGGTGACAAAGTGAGACTCTCAAAAAAAAAAAAAAAAAGTAGATCCCTGCATGCCACCCGCCCTTCTGCCACAGCTGTCATTGGAGAGCAGCAGCCATGGCTCTGTGCTACCCGCTATGGCTGTGTGCCTCGACAAGGGCCACAAGATGACCAAGAATATGAGCAAGCCAAGGCACAGCCGCCGCCGTGGGCACCTGACCAAACACACCAAATTCATGTGGGACATGATCCAAGAGGTGTGTGGTTTTGCCCCGTATGAGCAGCACACCATGGAGTTACTGAAGGTCTCCAACGACAAACGGGCCCTCAAGTTCATCAAGAAAAGAGCGGGGCACACATACGCGCCAAGAGGAGGGAGGAGGAGCTGAGCAACATCCCGGCCATCATGAGGAAAGCTGCTGCCAAGAGAGACTGAGCCCCCTGCCCCGCCCTCTCTCTGAAATAAAGAACAGCTTGACAGAAAAAAAATAAATTTAAACAACAAATAAGTAGGCCAGGCGCGATGGCTCACACCTGTAATCCCAACACTTTGGGAAGCTGAGGCGGACAGATCACGAGGTCAAGAGATCAAGACCATCCTGCCTAACAAGGTGCAACCCCATCTCTACTGAAAATACAAAAAATTAGCTGGGCGTGGTGGCACACGCCGGTTATCCCAAATACTCAGGAGGCTGAGGCAGGAGAATCACTGGAACCTGGGAGGCAGAAGTTGCAGTGAGCCAAGATCGTGCCACTGCACTCCAGCCTGGGTGACAGAGTGAGACTCTGTCTCGAGATAGATAGATAGATAAAGTAGATCCTGCAGTTCCCCATCAATCCTTAGAAGACTGCAACCTCAGGAGATACCCTAAACCCAAATCACCCAAACAAGCCACTCCTAAATTCCTGACCCAGGGAAACCGAAAAAACAAATTTTTATTGTATCAAACTACTAACTTTTGGAGTACTTTGTTACACAGTAGTGGATATCTAATAGCCCACCAAAAAAACCTTCTCCTCCAGTCATCTCCATCTCAAGTCATTCATTTGCTCAGGCTGAAAGCGTTGGAATCCACAACCATGACTTTGCTCTCTTACACTCCACATCCAATCCTATAGCAAATTATGTTGGTTCCACTGGTGTCCTGTATTTATCTGCTGAAACAACAAATGATAAAACTCCCCACCAGAGTAATCTCTAAGGTGTTAGAAATCCCAGCTTTGAGGACGGTTTTGCTGTGGTGGGAAACTGAGTTAACGGAGGCAAGAAAGGAAGGTAAAAGTGGGTCCCCACTCTGTAACCAGGCATTTTACACATATTACTTCATTTGGTCTTACAATTCCATGTGGTTGGTACTACTGTTTTATCACCACTTTCTAGCTGAAGCTCACAGACTGCAGGAGACAAAGTTAGATGTGAACCCAGGCAATGTGACTTGAGAACCTCAATTCTAATCTTAAACCGCCTGCATTCCAAAGGGGAAGGACATTAAGGGCTGAATTCAGCCGATGGGCTGGGAAAGCAAACACTCAGAGAAGCCTGGGTCCATCTAGACAGTTCTACCAAGGTAAGAGCACATAAGACCTATCTTCAAACCTCTCGTATTCAAACTACCATGTGCAGGTATTGAGGACCTCTGAGAATAGCAGCCAGGTAGATTACCCGACTCAATATGTATAGAGGATTTTAGCTCACTCTGACTCTTACTAAGCTGGGGGACCCTAGGCAAGTCACTTGACTTCTCTAGGTCTTAGTTGTTTAATATATCACTATGCCTGCCACAGTCCACTTGCCAGCATGTAGGCTTGGGAACGTCCAGCTTTGGGATCTGAGACCCAGCCCCTTCCCCTGGTTACCATGCCGCTCAGCCTCTGAGCTCACGGGGATGCCATCTTTGTCTAGTCGTTGCTTGAACAGGTTGTGTTCCACATCCAGCTGCTGTTCCCCAGCCACATCCATGGCATCAATACTCAGATCTGGAAGCAGTAAAGTCAGGCTAAGGTACTGGGACCCTAGGGACAAGGGGATGTGGGTTTTGGAGGGGAAGGGGATACTGGGCCTGTCCTGGGGCAGAACGGGATTAGGAGAAGGAGGTTGTCCTGGGGTCCAGTCCAGAACCTAAGGGTGGAGGTGTGAATCTGGCAGCCCACATGAGAACCCTGGGTCTCTCCACTTCCATCCATGGTGAGGTACTCACAGGCACAAGGCATGTGTGGAAAAAGTACATCAATGTTGATCTTCAGTTTATCTCCCCGCGACTTGTCCACGTAGAGCTCAGGATGCACCTGGCGCAGCGATGCCTCAGTAAGACTTGGCCCCAAACCTCTCCTTCCCCACTCCCACCCCTAAAGGTCCTACCCTTAGAACGCCAAGCCCCGCCCACGCACTAAGCCCCGCCCCTTACCTCCGTGGTGAGGTAATACTGCAGCTCGGACAGGAACAGTAGCAGCATGAGAAGGCCACTGACAATGGTCACTGCAGGACAAGGGGCGAGGTTCAGAATGGCCTCGAATCCGCTCCCTTAGACACCGGCAGGCCAGTCAGAGTCCAGGAGCCCGGGTCAAGCTCTAGGACGCCCCCCTCCCCGCGACCCCGGCCTCGCCGCGGCCTACCCGTGGCGCCCCCGCAGGTCTTGACCCGGAAGTCCTCCAAAGTCTTGGGGTAGGCATCGAACTGCTTCAGCTTCCCCAGCGCCTCCATGGGGACCGGCCGGAAAGGGGACGCCAGCCGGCCCGCCCCTACAGATCCCCTCTTCCGGCCTGGAGCCACGCCCCCTCTTTTTCCTCACGCAGGCGCAGCAAGCCGCACCCTTGGCCCCACCTTTAGCCGCGTTCTCTTACCGGCGGCCCCGCCCACCAATGCTGTCAAGCCCCCTTGCGTGGGCAATTGGGTCTGGACGCTACTGCCCGGGCCTCCGCTGTCCGGGGTGGATCTTCTGAGGACCGGGGTGCGAGGAGTTCTCTGCGGGGTTAGAAACGCCAATAGCACCGTTCATGTGCCTTGTGCTCGGAACTGCGCCAATTGTTTCAGACTCTTGGAACATCTTGAAATATACTGGAACAGTAGTTTTTCGAGTGTACCGGTCCGGCCGCATCATTATCAACTGATTACCTATTAGAAATATAAATAATTGATTCCCACCTACTGAAGCCGAAACGCTAGGAATGGCACCCGGGTGATTCTGATGTAAAGTAAGGATGTCCGCTCTGAAAGCAGGTGTGACTTATCTCCGTTTTCCAAAGAGCAAACTGTGACCTGGAGAAGTTAAAAAACTTGCCCAAGATCACAGCCAATTAATAGCAGGACCTGCTTCCAGCCCAGTTCTTCTGGACCTCAGAGTACTCTGGGAACCAGGGTCTTCTGGGGTGATTTTACCTAAACAGCGTCCCAGTGCTTCTCCTGAGCGCTGCTTTCTGAATATTACCCTAAATTGCTCTCCAGGCCCTGGGATCCTCACGGACACACTCTGCCACTCCAGGTTTAGACTCAAGTGATGTGGAGCTTAAGCTGTCCCTAACAATTCCCATTGCAGCGCAGTGTCTCTAGAGGGACAGCTCCCACAGTAATGCAGCTGCAATGAGTAAGATATAAAAGCTCATAGGCTTTCATACAGGAATTCCACTTTAGGAAGTAAAAGCACCATGTCAAGGTTAATAGAAAAAATTTAAAAAAGAAAACATAAGCAGCTATCCAAGATTAATAGAAAAAAAATTTTAATAAAAATAAGGATAAAAGTACCATGATCTGGGTGGTTGTTACACCTTAGGATACTGAATCTGTCTCTTAACGATTTTAAGTGCACCACGTCATGAAGATGTATGCATCAGATTGTTCAATAGCAAAAATCTGGAACCAGCCAGAATGCCCATTGATACATTAAATAAACTGAATAAATCATAGCACACCCATTCTGTGGACTATTAGGCCACTTTTCAAAATAATGAAGATTTACTTCTTTAGGTATACTAAGAATATTTTTAAGGGGGAAAAGATGCAAAGTA
This sequence comes from Theropithecus gelada, assembly GCF_003255815.1. Taxonomy (NCBI): domain Eukaryota; kingdom Metazoa; phylum Chordata; class Mammalia; order Primates; family Cercopithecidae; genus Theropithecus; species Theropithecus gelada. Next base: position 67,143,230 of record NC_037678.1, read on the forward strand.
ATGTGCATTCTATCATTCCATTTTTTAATTTAAAAATTAGGCTGGGCACAATGGATCACACCTGTAATCACAGCACGTTGGGAGGCCGAGGAGGATCACATGAGGTCAGGAGTTCGAGACCAGCCTGGCCAACATGGTGAAACCCCCTCTCTACTAAAAATACAAAAATTAGTCGGGCGTGGTGGTGTGCTCCTGTAAACCCAGCTACTCGAGAGTCTGAGGCAGGAGAATCGCTTGAACCTGGGAGGCGGAGGTTGCAGTGAGCCGAGATCCTGCCACGGCATTCCAGCCTGGGCAACAGAGTGAGATCTGTCTCCAAAAATAAAAATAAAAAAATTAGCCCAGGATAGAGTTGTCCAGGTTCTTGGCGTGTTGAACAAAACGCATAAAGTAACAGAAGGGCAACGAAAGACAAACAGCAACAGAAGAACGGAATAACAAAAGCATAGACTTCTTGAAGACAATTCAGAACCGCAGCTGGGTGAGCAAGCGGCTCAAGAGCCTCCTCAATCAGGGTTTGCATTAAGCTAAAGGGACCCGGCAACACCCCAGGTGCCCTTTAGAGGCCTCCAATTGGCTACACTCTATGAAGGATTGGCCTGCGACCAAATCAGAGGCTGAAATGGAGACTTGACCCACAGCCAATCAGAGGCTGAAGTGGAGATTTGGCCCCACGGTCAGAGGCTGAAGTGGAAACTTCTGTCTTGTTATCATAGGCGTGAAGATGTGGCCTGTATGCTGCCTAGAACTGGCTGCACCCATTCATTTGCTTATCTCTTAACCCCCGGTTACCCTGATTCCCTATTCTCCTGCCTCATAGTGAGCTATGATCACACCACTGCACTCCAGCCTGGGCGACAGAGCGAGACCTTCTCTCTCTGTGTGTATGTGTGTGTGTATATATAAACTGTTATATATATTATATATAGTTATATGTAAATTATTATATATAAATATATATATATATAACAATCTTAATCTTGTATGGGGAAATATGTATTTATATAATCATGAGAAAAGATTTGGAAGGACTCATGCTACACCTTTTGGGACAACTGGAGGAGGACTTTTCATGGAAGCCAAAATTTTTGGGTCTCCCTAAGCTAACAGGGCGGCAGAGGACACCTGGGATCCCCCTCTATTATCTGGGTTTCAGATTCCTAAGAAGACCAAGAATTCTATTAGAAATAGGTAATAAGGAATCTACTGATGGAATTAAGTCTAAAGCTCTGCTACCCTAAGTGTGATCCCTGGACCACAAACATTGGCCTTATCTGGGAATCTGTCAGAAATGCAGAATCTCAGGCCTCACCCCAAACCTGTAGAATCAGAATCTGCATTCTAACAAGACTCTCCAGATAATTAGCATGCACATTAAAGTGTGAGAAGTACTTTCCTGAAAGGTTCCTTGTTTTATTGCCCACATGGGACCAAAACCAGCAGCACAGGAAAAAAAAAAAATGAGTGCCTCAAATGTTGCAGTAAGGCCAGGCACGGTGGCCCATGCCTGCAATCCCAGCACTTTGGGAGGCCAAGGCAGGTGGATCACTTGAGGTCAGGAGTTTCAGACCAGCCTGGCCAACATAGTAAAACCCCATCTCTACCAAAAAATACAAAAACTTAGCTGGGTGTGGTGGCTGATGCCTTTAATCCCAGCTATTCGGGAGGCTGAGGTGGGAGGCAGAGGTTGCAGTGACCCGAGATCATGCCACTGCATTCCAGCCTGGGTGACAGAGTAAGACCCTGTCTCAAAAATAATTTTTAAAAAAGGCCAGGGGTGGTGGCTCACGCCTGTAATCCCAGCACTAGGGGAGGCCAAGGAGGCCAGATTACCTGAGGCCAGGAGTTCAAGACCAGCCAGGCCAGAAGACCAGCCTGGCCAATATGGTGAAACCCCATCTCTACTAAAAATACAAAAATTAGCTGGGCATGGTGGCGGGCACCTGTAATCCCAGCTACTCAGGAGGCTGAGGCAGGAGAATTGCTTGAACCTGGGAGGCAGAGGTTGCAGTGAGCCGAAGATCGCGCCATTACATTCCAGCCTGGGTAACAGAGCGAGACTCTGATTCAAAGAAAAAAAAAAAAAAGAAAGAAAGTTACAGTCCTAATAATGGATATTAACATATCCCTTAATAAAATAATAAAAATAAAAATAACGGCTAATAATACTAATTTTTAAAAATAGCTAGCATTGGCTGGGCGCAGTGGCTCACACCTGTAATTCTAGTACTTTGGGTGTCAGAGGTGGGAGGATCACAAGGTCAGGAGTTCAAGACCAGCCTGGCCAGCATGGTGAAACCTTGTCTACACTAAAAATACAAAAAATTAGCCAGGCATGGTGGTGCACGCTTGCAGTCCTAGCTACTTGGGAGGCTGAGGCAGGAGAATGGCTTGAACCCGGCAGGCAGAGGTTGCAGTTAGCCAAGATAGCGTCACTGCACTCCAGCCTGGGTGACAGAGTGAGACTCCATCTCAAAAAAAAAAAAAAAAAAAAAAGGAACAGTTTTTTAACCCCCCACT
>NC_037678.1:67145800-67159431 GCF_003255815.1 Theropithecus gelada
AAAAAAAAAAAAAAAAAAAAAAAAGGCTAGCATTTATCAAGCCCCTACTATGTGGCAGATATGGTGGTAAACTTTTTTTTTTTTTTTGAGACGGAATCTCATTCTGTCACCCAGGCTGGAGTGCAGTGGTGCAATCTCAGCTCACTGCAACCTCCGCCTCCCTGGTTCAAGCGATTCTCATGCCTCAGCCTCCCGAGTAGTGGGATTACAGGGGTCTGCCACTACACCTGGCTAATTTTTTATATTTTTGGTAGAAATGGGGTTTCACCATGTTGGCCAGGTTGGTCTCGAACTCTGACCTCAAGTGATCTGCCTGCCTTGGCCTCCCAAAGTGCTGGGATTACAGGCATGAGCCACCGCACCTGCCCTGTTGTGAACTCTTTTATCTTCACCTATATCATGTCAGTTCATCTTCACAACAACCTTAGGCCATGCACAGTGGTACACACCTGTAGTTCCAGCTACTTGGGAGACTGAGGCAGGAGAGGGAGGATCACTTGAGCCCAGGAGTTTTAGACCAGCCTGGGCAATATAGCAAGACCCTGTCTCTAAAAACAAAACAACAACAAAAACAACCTTAGACACTAACTGCTATTATCATCCCTGATTAAAAGCTTTGAGTGACTAATAAGATAATATCTAAACTCCAATCTGTTTTATTTCAAAGTTCATAGCTCAAATCATTCAATGACTTAAGATCAAAACTTTGATAAGAGGTGGCACAGGGGACCATGGGAGTCTGTAAGAGAAAGTGACCAACATGCTGGGTTAGGGAATGCTTCCACAGAAAGGAAGAGGAGGGACACTGGAGTTGGGTGACTTGTGGCAGCCTGACTCAGCCCTCAGGCTGCAGCTCACCAAGGAAGGAGCAAAGGCAAGGAGAAACTAATACTAACTGAACATGGACAATATGCCCATTGCTGTAATCCATTTCACCCTCAAAACAACGTGGGAGTTAGGTGCTATTTTTTTTTTTTTGAGACAGAGTTTTGCTCTGTCACCCAGGCTAGAGTGCAGTGGCGTGATCTCAGCTCACTGTAACCTCCACTTCCCAGGTTCAAGCAATTCTTGTGCCTCAGCCTCCTGCGTAGCTGGGATTACAGGTGCACACCACCATGCCCAGCTAATTTTTATATTTGTAGTAGAGATGGGGTTTTGCCATGTTGGCCAGGCTAGTTTCTAACTCCTGGCCTCAGGCAATCCACCTGTCTCAGCCTCCCAAAGTGCTGGGATTACAGATGTGAGCCACTGTATGTGCAGCCTAGGTGCTACTTCAAGTCTCATTTTATAGATGAGGAAGCCAAGAGGTGAATTGACTTTCCTAAGATGGCAGGCGCACGCCTGTAATCCCAGCTACTCAGGAGGCTGAGGCAGGAGAATCACTTGAACCTGGGAAGTGGAGGTTGCAGTGAGCCGAGATTGCACCACTGCACACCCGCCTTGGTGACAGAGCGAGACCCCATGGGGGGGGGGGAAAAAGACTGAAAGTACATTGCAAAGAATTTCTAGAAATGAAAAATAGTCATTTAAGTTTTAAAACCAGTAGAAGGCCTAAACAACCAATTAGGAACAGTTAAAGGGAGAAATATTGGCCGGGTGCAGTGGCTCACACCTGTAATCCCAGCACTTTGGGAGTCCAAGGCGGGTGGATCACCTGAAGTTAAGAGTTTGAGACCAGCCTGGCCAACATGGTGAAACCCCATCTCTACTAAAAATACAAAAATTAGCCAGGTGTGGTGATGAACGTCTGTAATACCAGCTACTTGGGAGGCTGAGGCAGGAGAATTGCTTGAACCTGGAAGGTGGAGGTTCCAGTGAGCTGAGATCAGGCCACTTTACTCCAGCCTGGGCAACAAAGTGAGAACTCTGTCTCAAAAAAAAAAAAAAAAATAGAGAGAGAGAGAGAAATATTGAACAGAAAGATGGAGCTGAAAAAGATTACCCATAATGTAATATAGAGAAATAAAATCATAGATGTAAAAGAGAGATTCAGATACTTGAAGGATAGAAAGAAAAAAAATCCAACATTTGCCTAATAGGAATTTTCTAATAGGAGGAAATACTGAGAATAAGGGAGAGGCAATATTTGAAAGAAATGACTGAGAATTATCCAGAATTGATGAAAGGCAAGAGTTCTCATACAAAATTAGCTGGGCGTGGTGGTGCATGCCTGTAATCCCAGCTACTCTGGAGGCTGAGGCAGGAGAATTGCTTGAACCTGGGAGGTGGAGGTTGCGGTGAGCCGAGATCGCGCCATTGCACTCCAGCCTGGGCAACAAGAGTGAAACTCTGTCTCAAGAAAAAAAAAAAAAAAGAGTTCTCATATTTAGGAAGCCTGAATGTACTCTTAACAGGACAAATGAACATATATTCATACCTAAATACCAGAACAGCAAAAGCAAAGAAATGTTAAGATCTGGAAAAAATGGGTAGTGGGGATATGAATGTCATATTATTGACTCTAGTCTTATTCAATGTATTATTCACTAGAATATGCTTGGAGTGATGAATGTGTTCTGAGACTAGGTAGTGATGATGGTTGCACATTAAAAAAATGGATAAAATGCAATGAGAGCAAGTGGACACAGGGAGGGGAACAATACACACTGGGGCCTGCCTGGTGGGCAGGCCAGTGAGGGGGAGCGCATCAGAACAGCTAATACAGGCGGGGCTTAATGTCTATGTGATGGGTTGATAGGTGCAGCAAACCACCATGGCACACATTTACCTATGTAACAAACCTGCACATGTATCCCGGAACTTTCTTCTTTTTTTTTTTTCTTGAGACGGAGTCTGTGGCCAGGCTGGAGTGCAGTGGCTCGATCTCAGCTCACTGCAACTTCGCCTTCCGGGTTTAAATGATTCTCCTGCCTCAGCCTCCTGAGTAGCTGGGATTACAGGCACGCGCCACTATACCCAACTCATTTTTGTATTTTTAGTGGAGATGGGGTTTCACCATGTTGGCCAGGATGGTTTCAATCCCTTGACCTTGTAATCCTCCTGCCCTGGCCTCCCAAAGTATTGGGATTATAGGCATAGAGGCGTGAGCCACCGCTCCTGCCCTGTATCTCGGAACTTTTTTTTTTTAAAGACAGTCTCGTTCTGTCTCCTAGGCTGGAGTACAGTGGCATGATCTTGGCTCACTGCAACCTCTGCCTCCCCGGTTCAAGCAATTCTCCTGCCTCAGCCTCCCAAGTAGCTGGGATTACAGGTGCACGCCACCACGCCTGGCTAATTTTTGTATTTTAGTAGAGATGGGGTTTCACCGTGTTGCCCAGGCTGGTCTTGAACTCCTGAGCTCAGGCAATCCGCCTGCCTCAGCCTCCCAAAGTGCTAGGATTACAGGCATGAGCCACCACACCAGGCCAAAATATTTTTTTAAATGGTTAAATGGGAAATTTTATGAGTTTACAAAAATTTAAAAAATTATACCAGCTGGCCAGGCACAGTGGCTCATGCCTGTAATCCCAGCACTTTGGGAGGCAGAGGCAGGCAGATCACAAGGTCAAGAGATCGAGATCATCTTGGTCAACACGGTGAAACCCCATCTCTACTAAAAATACAAAAATTAGCTGGAGTCTAAACCTGTACTCCCAGCTGCTCCGGAGGCTGAGCATCTCTTGAACCGAGGAGGCAGAGGTTGCAGTGAGCTGAGATCAGGCCACTGCACTCTAGCCTGGCAACAGAGCAAGGCTCCATTTCAAAGAAGAAAAAAAAAAAATTATAGCAGTTGATGTAAATGAAATAGCAATAAAACTTGCTATGCATCTTTTCCTAGATGATTTGTTTTTTCTTTGAGACAAGGTCTCACTCTGTCACTCAGGCTGGAGTGCAGTGGCACGATCACAGATCACCAAAGCCTCGACCTCCTGGGCTCAAGCGATCCCTACCTCAGCCTCCTCCTAAGTAGCTGGGACCACAATGGCCAAGTTTTGTATTTTTTGTAGAGATAGGGTCTCCCCATGTTGCCCAGGCTGGTAGATAATTTTTTAAACTTTTTTATTTTGAAATAACCATAGGCACACAAGAAATCGTAAAAAATAGTACGGAAAAGTCCCATGTACCCATCATTCATTTTCCCATTTTATTCTTTATTTTTGCTTTATTTTTTCAGAGACAGAGTCTTGCTCTGTCACCCAGGCTGGAGTGCAGTGCTGCTATCACAACTCACTGCAGCCTTTAACTTCTGGACTCAAGTGATCCTCCCACCTGAACCTCCCAAGTAGCTAGGAATAAAGACGCACACCACCATGCCCGGCTAATTGTGTGTGTGTGTGTGTGTAGAGAAGGGGTCTTGCTGTGTTGCCTGGGCGGGTCTCAAACTCCTAGCTTCAAGCTTCAAACCCCACCTTGGCCTCCCAAAGTGCTGGGATTACAGGCATGAGCCACTGTGCCTGGCCTTCATTTTCTCTTAATGGTAGTGTCTTACCATATAGTACATATAGTACTTTTTCTTTTTCTGAGACAGAGTTTCACTCTTTTTGCCCAGGTAAAATCATGTTCAGTGGCCCAATCTCGGCTCACCGCAACCTCCACCTCCCAGGTTCAAGTGATTTTCCTGCCTAAGCCTCCCGAGTAGCTGGAATTACAGGCATGCGCCGCCACGCCCCTCTAATTTTGTATTTTTAATAGAGACATGGCTTCTCCATGTTGGTCAGGCTAGTCTTGAACTCCTGACCTCAGGTGATCCGCCCACCTTGCCTCCCAAAATGCTAGGATTACAGGTGTGGGCTACTGTGCCCGGCCCATATGGTACTTTTTCAAAACCTGGAACTTGACATTGGTATGATATAATTAACTAGCCTACAGACCTTACTCAGATTTTTGGGTGAATTGATTTAAAAGCTATGCAATATCCAGCGCAGCTTTCCTCTAGCTAAGATGAACAATTTTACTTGTTCTTATCCCATTGAATAAAACGTTTTGATTTTTTTTTTTTTTTTTTTTTTTTTTTTTTTTTTTTGAGAGGGAGTCTGGCTCTGTCAACCGGGCTGGAGTGCAGTAGCTGGATCTCAGCTCACTGCGAGCTCCGCCTCCCGGGTTTACGCCATTCTCCTGCGTCAGCCTCCCGTGTAGCTAGGACTACAGGCGCCCGCCACCTCGCCCAGCTAGTTTTTTGTATTTTTTAGTAGAGATGGGGTTTCACCGTATTACCCAGAATGGTCTCGATCTCCTGACCTCATGATCCGCCCGTCTCGGCCTCCCAAAGTGCTGGGATTACAGGCTTGAGCCACCGTGCCCGGCCTGTTTTGATTTTTAAAAAACCAAAATGTTCTGTTTTTTTTCTTGAACCTTAAAAACAACTTAAAATTTTTCATTATTTTACTACCTTTACAAGACTACAATTGAATTAAGGGGATGGCAGTGGAGATGAAGAAGATGACTTAGAAACAGAAACAAATGAATTAAAAAACGGATTTGAGGCTGGGCGCAGTGGTTCATGCCTGTAATCCCAGCATTTTGACAGGTCAAGGAGGGTGGATCACTTGAGCTCAGGAGTTCCAGACAGGGCTGGCACAGTAAACTCCATCTCCACCTAAAAAAAAAAAAAAAAAAAAAAAAAATCAGAAAGGCTCAGGGGCTCATGCCTGTAATTCCAGCACTTTGGGAGACCGAGGTAGGCGGATTGCTTGAGGCCAGATGGAGACCAGCCTAGCCAATACAGTGAAACCCCGTCTTTACTAAAAAATACAAAAATGAGCCAGGTGCGGTGTTGTACGCCTGTAGTCCCAGCTACCTGGGAGGCTGAGGCATGAGAATCACTTGAACCTGGGAGGCAGAGGTTGCAGTGAGTCAAGATTGTGCCACTGCACTCCAGCCTGGGCGACAGAGTGAGACTCTGTCTCAGAAATAAATTAAATAAATAAATAAGCCTAATGTGGTGGCACACTTCTGTAGTCCCAGCATCTTGGCAGGCTGAGGTGAGAGTGAGAGGAGACAACATGCTAGCAGCCCTCGCTTGCTCTCGGCGCCTACTAGGCCTCTGCGTCCATTCTGGCCGCGCTTGATGAGCCCTTCAGCCCGCCGCTGCACTGTGGGAGCCCCTCTCTGGGCTGGCCAGGCCGGAGCAGGCTCCTTCTGCTTGTGAAGAGGTGCAGAGGGAGAGGCGTTGGCGGGAACCCGGGATGCGGGCCAGAGCGAGTTCTGGGTGGGCGTGGGCTCGGCGGGCCCGACTCTGAGCGGCCGGCCAGCACCATGGGCCCGGGCAGTGAGGGGCTTAGCACCTGGGCCAGCAGCTGCTGAGGGTGCACTGGGTCCCCCAGCACTGCCAGAGGCCCACGCCGACCTCGGTTCTTGCCAGGCCTCAGCCGCCTCCCCACAGGGCAGGGCTGGGGACCTGCAGCCTACCATGCCCAAGCCCCACACCCCCGCACCAGTGGGCTCCCACATGGCCTGAGGCTCCCTGATGGGCACTGCCCCCTGCTCCACGGCACAGGGTCTCATCCACCACCCAAGGTCTGAGGAGTGCAGGCTCGCCGCACAGAACTGGCGGGCAGCTCTGCCTGTGGCCCTGGCATGAGATCCACCAGGTGAAGTCAGCTAGGCTACTGAGTCTGGTGGGGACTTAGAGAAGTTTTATGTCTAGCTAGAGGATTGTAAATGCACCAATCAGCACTCTGGGTCTAGCTCAAGGTTTGTAAATGCACCAATCAGTGCTCTGTGTCCAGCTAATCTAGTGGGGACTTGGAGAACTTTTCGTCTAGCTCGCTGTGTCTAGCTAAAGGATTGTAAATGCACCAATCAGCACTTTGTGTCTAGCTCAAGGTTTATAAATGCACCAATCAGCACTCTGTGTCTACTAAAGGTTTGTAAACCTGCCAATCAGCACCCTGTCAAAATGGACCAATCAGCTCTCTGTAAAATGGACCAATCAGCAGGATGTGGGTGGGGTCAGATAAGGGAATAAAAGCAGACTGCCCCAGCTAGCAGCTGCAACCTGGTATCTTTACACAATGTGGAAGATTTGTTCATTCGCTCTTTGCAATAAATCTTGCTGCTGCTCACTCTTTGGGTCCACTCTTTGGGTCCGCACTGGGTTTATGAGCTATAACACTCACCCCAAAGGCGTGCAGCTTCACTCCTGAGACCAACCAGACCACGCACGAACCCACCAGATGGAAGAAACTCCGAACATGTCCGAACATCAGAGGGAACAAACTCTGGACACACCATCTTTAAGAACTGTAACACCGGGAGCATCCGCAGCTTCATTCTTGAAGTCAGTGAGACTAAGAACCCACCAATTCCAGACACAAAAGGATTGCTTGAACCTTGGAGGCACAGGCTACAGTGAGCTAAGATTGTGCCACTGCACTCCTGCCTGGGTGATAGAGACTTTGTCCTTAAAAAAAAAAAAAAAAAAAAAAGAAAGAAAGAATTTGGGTATCATAGGAGTAGGAGGAATCAAGAATACATGAGTTCTGGTTTCAATAACTGGGTACATGGTGGAATCATTTATTGAGATAGAGAAGTTTTGAGGCTGAGTGCAGTGGCTCACGCCTGTAATCCCAGTACTTTGGGAGGCCGAGGTGAGCAGATCACCTGAGATCAGGCGTTCGAGATCAGCCTGGCCAACATGGTGAAATCCTGTCTTTACTAAAAATACGAAAAATTAGCCGGGTGTGGTGGCACGCTTCTGTAATCCTAGCTACTCGGGAGGCAAAGGCAGGAGAATTGCTTGAACCCTGGAGGCAGAAGTTGCAGTGAGCTGAGATTGCGCCACTGTACTCCAGCCTGGGTGACGGCGCAAGACTCTGTCTCAAAACAAGAGAGAGAAGTTTTGGGAAGGGTTGGTTTACAGGGAAAATGCTGGGTTCAGTCAGGCTTATTCAGGTGAGATGTCGCTGAGCCATCTAAGTGGCAATCTAGTAGGCTATTGGATATGGGGTATAGAGACTACAAGAGAGGATTGAGTTGATGTCACACAACTCCAGAGAGGGCATCACACATAAGTGTATTTAAAGTTCCCAGCTGGGGCAGGGCGCGGTGGCTCACGCCTGTAATCCCAGCGCTTTGGGAGGCCAAGGCGGGTAGATCACCTGAGGTCAGGAGTTAGAGAACAGACTGACCAACATGGTGAAACCCCATCTCTACTAAAAATACAAAAAAAATTAGCCACGCATGGTGGTGGGCGCCTGTAATCCCAGCTACTTGGGAAGCCGAGGCAAGAGAATCACTTAAACCCGGGAGGCAGAAGTTGCAGTGCACCGAGATCATGCCTCTGCACTCCAGCCGGGGCGACAAGAGTGAAACTCCGTCTCAAAATAATAATAATAATTAAAAAAAAATAAATTTCCCAGCTGGGCATGGTGGCTCACGCCTATGATTCCAGCACTTTGGGAGGCTGAGGTGGGCGGATCACTTGAGGTCAGGAATTTGAGTCCACCCTGGCCAATACGGCGAAACCCCGTCTCTACTAAAAATACAAAAATTAGCCAGGCATGGTGGCACGTGCCTGTAGTCCCAGCTACTTGGAAGGGTAAGACATGAGAATCGCTTGAACCCGGCAGGCAGAAGTTGCAGTGAGCCAAGATCACGTCACTGCACTCCAGCCTGGACGACAGAGCAAAAACTCCGTCTCAAAAAAAAAAAAAAAAAAAAAAATTTCCCTCTCAACACCTGTTTATTTATCCATAAATATTTAGTAAATAATTCTAAGTCTTAGAGCTGCAGAGGTGAAGAAGACAGACTAGCTCAGCCCCTGTCCTCATGTAGCTTACATCCAGTGGAGGTTGTTTGGGTGTCAGAGAAAGGTGGTGGCTTTTTCCAGGCAGGCTAAAGGAGGGAGGTCACAATGTGTACTTTGTGATGAGATCTATGATATAACTGGGATAACACCAAGGGCCCCACTGAGGTATTCCTTCCCCTTGCAGGACTAGCCACATGCTATCTCTCTGCCCTGGCCTCTTCCACCCCATGCCTAGTCAGAGTCCTTTTTTGGGGTGAGCAAATGGATAGTGAGGCAGGAGAGGAGGGGTTGGAAGGAGGTGGAGGTCGGAGGGATGGGGAGCTGTGGAGGCCGACAGGACAGAGGGAAGCTGGTGCTGCCTGTGGCCTCAGCCCCTCGTCCTTCCAGGTAGAGAAGCCAGTCTGCGGCCCACCACGGGAGCCACCACCTGGGTCAGACATGAAGCGCTGGCAGATTTTTGTCCTGTGGGTTTTTTGGATGCTCATCCTCTGGCTGATGACCCCCTATCTGGATCTGACACCTGAATCAGCACCCCAGGAAAAACGAATGTACTTGGTACTACGACATTGCAACTGCCCTTGGTTCAGTTCGGGGAAGTGTGGCTGCCCTTCTGAGACCCTCAACTGCTCCTCCTGCGGCTACACAGCCCACAAATGGAACTGGCTTGATGCATGCTCCAGGAAGACCACGGGGTACCTGTTGAGGACAAGAGAGTCTATGACCTCTGACACTGTGCCCTGGTGGTTGGTCAGTGGTCAATACTGGGCCCGGCCCTATCTGCCATGCTTCCTGGGCCTCACCCATCTCCCACCTTCTGCCCAAATCCCTGCCCTTGGCCCTGTCTTCACAGCCTCTGGGTGGAGATCTCACCCACCCAGCTCTGTTTTCTCTCCCCTGGGCCCAGCCCCCAATCTCCCTCTTTCTGTTTCCAGGGCATGAACTCAGGAAGCCAGCTTGAGAAATTGTGGAGGAAGCTGTCTAAAGTGATTCCCAGGCTCTCGGTGAGCTGTTTTGATTTCTGTTGTGGGACTTGTGTGCTGTTGGGGTGCCCACATACCTTGCAGGGCTTCACCCTTGGTAACGACATCGACCAATACCCTGTGGTTTTCAGGTGGGTGCTGGGGAGAGGGCGGGAACAGGAGGGCCAGGCCTGCCCCACAGTTCCATCAGTGTCTGCTCCCCTTCCCAAGATGAAGTGGGCCCCAAGTCTAGGGCTTTGAGATGAAGGTGAAGAACCAAACCACCCACAATGCTTCATCTATCCCAGGAATGCCAGTGACCAGGGCTCCTGGATGCAGCTGGAGATGCTGCTGCAGAAGCTCTCTGACCTGGTGTGGACTTCAGATGATCTAAGTGATGAGGTGATGGAGGAGGTGTCCCCAGACACTCTCTGTGTGGGGGTGAGGGGAGGTCACTGCAGGGAATAACAGCAGGGGCTCTGGGAAGACCTTCTATTGGCTTAGTGGAGACACTTGCAGGACTTTCCCAGGTCTTGTGGCCCAAACTCCTCCACCTTCAATTCTTTCTCAGATTTTGGAAGACGGTCTGGTTCCCTAGTGGAGTGGAAGATAGCAAAGACATGGTGAGGGGGAATAGGAAAAGGGGTAGGATGTGGCTGTGGGTTGCTGTGGGAAGGGCCCCAGGTCAGTTCCCTCCCCCTTCCTCTCCAGGTGCAAGCAGGACAACTGGCTGCCTTACCAGGGTCAGTGTCATCCCTGGGGCCCAAGGCTGTGTTCTGTGTCTTGCACAACTGTGCCCAGGCAGGAAAGATTCTTGTATCTTCTCTTAAAATTCCTGCTCCTCAATGCCTTCAGCATGGAGTCTAAAGTTTTCTGCCTGGCTTTCAAGACTCTACATGTAGGCCAAGCATAGTGGCTCATGCCTATATCCCAACACTTTGGGAGGCTGAGGTGGGTAGATCATGAGGTCAGGAGTTCACCACCAGCCTGGCCAATATGGTGAAACTCCATCTCTACTAACAATAGAAAAAATACCCAGGCGTGGTGGCACATGCCTGTAGTCCCAGCTACTCGGGAGGCTGAGGCAGAAGAATTGCTTGAACCCGGGAGGCGGAGGTTGCAGTTAGTCAAGATTGTGCCACTGCACTCCAGCCTGGTGACAGAGTGAGACTCCATCTCAAAAAAAAAAAAAAAAGACTCTACATGTTCTGACTCCTCCTCTTGCCTCCTGTCTCCCAGGCTCTCATTATGGGCTCGTAGAAATCCCCAGGCACATGAGCTGCCTCATGCACCATTCCATTTGCCTGGAATGCCCTTCTCTTATGTCCTGGGGGTTCCCCTCTCTTCCTCCAATATTATGAGAAGAAGCGAGTTGACATTCTCTTTTTTGGGCTCCTCAGTGACTCTAGGAGAGTGTCCAGAGTCTGTTTCCTGGTGGTGAGCTCCAGTCTCCTCCCAGCTCCCAGGGGCAACCTGTCATCCCAGATGCTGAGTGAAGGGAGGCAGGGGTGAGGACAGGAGTCCGCCTGCTGACACATATGTCCCTCTCTCATCCACTAGGTCACCGTCTTTGGATTTGGATCAGAATAGCAAGGAAAGTGTTTCTATCACTGGGAGGAGGATAATCAGACCAAGGGCTCCAAGGAAATACTGCCCACGTCTAGTGCAGAAGCAGAAATCGAAGTCATCCATCAGCTAGCATGTGGACAAGCTCTCTGTTCACACAAGCTCAGCCTAGCTGAGTCCATACATGTCCTATTTCTCTGGGGGTAAAGGGCAAGAGGAAATTGTATGGAGATCAGTCTGGTATGGAATAAAATCCTGGCCTGATTGTCTTACCTGCAACCACAGTGTCTGGGAGGGAAGGGCCAGACGTGCCTTCCAGATCTCGGGGGCAATATTTGAGTTAATTTCTTTGCCTGGTCCCCTGGATCCTGTAGGAGGTATAAGTTTAGATTCAATTTCATGCCAAGTGCAAACCCAGACTTTGAGTTGTTGGGGGAGGCTCTTTACCCATTTCGATAAAAGAAGTAAACCTCCTTGTTTCACCCATGCTGGAGGGTGAGGGGTTTTTTTTGGTTTGTTTGTTTGTTTTGTTTTGGGCCCAACTTTTCACAGAAGGTTTAGCATTTTGAGGTTCCCAGTTTTTTTAGATGCCTCAGTTCCAATTCGCTTTTTTGTTATTTTTTTATTTTTTAAGACAGGAGCTTGCTCTGTTGCCCAGGCTGGAATGGAGTGGTACAATCATGGCTTATTGCAGCCTCAACCTCTTGGGCTCAAGGGGTCCTCCCACCTCAGCCTCCTGAGTAGCTGGAACTACAAATGCATGTCACCACACCCAGTTAAGTTTAATTTTTGTTTTTGTAGAAAGGGGGTCTCGCTATGTTGGCCAGGATGGCCTTGAACTCCTAGGCTCAAGCAATCCCCTGCCTTGGCCTCCCAAAGTGCTGGGATTACGGGTGTGAGTCACTGTGCCTAGCCCTCACAGTGTCACTTCTGCAGCATTCTGTTGGTCAGATCAAGTCATAAAGTGAGATCAAGATCCAAGAAGTGGGGAAATGAACTGCTCTTCCTAGTGGGAAGAGCTGAAAAGAATCTGCCATATTGAAACTACCAGTGTCAAGGGCCCAGCTGAGTTGGCAGCAGTAGTGGCATTCCAGGTGGGCCATTCTTGGGGTAGTCTTTGGCCATGTTTTGTGTCTCATAATAGACTGAGCCTGGTTCTCTAGCTTTTGCATCATCCTGTAAACTACTAAATATTTAGCCAGCAAATTGTTTTTCTCTGAAGTTTACCAGTCTGTTGACCAAGACCAAGAATTCAACCACTACAGTTAACAAAGAATAAAAAATCAGACTTTCGGCTGGGCACAGTGGCTCACACCCAGCATGTTGCGAGGCTGAGGCAGGAGGACTGCTTGTTCCTGGAAAATTTCTGCACAATTCATCCCTTAATTTGCATGTAATTAAAAGTGGGTATAAATAGGATTGCAGAGCTGCTGCTGAGCTGCTAACTCTGGGCACACTGCCTATGGGGTAGCCCTCCTCCACAAGGAGCAGTGTACCTCTGCTGCTGCTGTGCAATGCCGCTTCAATACAAGTTGCTAACACCACTGGATCGCATCAGGGCAAAGCCAAGAACCCTCTCAGACTAAGCCCAATTCTGGGGATTGCCTGCCCTGCATCAGAGCATCACTCCAGTCTCTACCTCGATCATCACATGGCATACATACTCCCCTGTGTCTTCTGTTTCCAAATTTCCCTCGTCTTTTTTTTTTTTGAGATGGAGTTTTGCTCTGTCACCCAGGCTGGAGTGCAGTGGCACAATCTCAGCTCACTGCAACCTCTGTCTCCCAGGTTCAAGCAATTCTTCTGCCTCAGCCTCCCAAGCAGCTGGGAATACAGGTGCTCACCACCACGCCTGGCTAATTTTTTGTATTTTAGTAGAGACTGGGTTTCGCCATGTTGGCCAACTGGTCTCAAACTCCTAGCCTCAAGTCACCTGCCCGCCTCGGCCTCCCAAAGTGCTGGGATCACAGGCATGAGTCACCATTCCTGGCCAATTTCCCTCATCTTATAAAAACACTAGTCATTGGATTAGGGCCCATTCTCATCCAGCATGATCTCATTTTAATTTCATTGTATCTGCAAAGGTCCTACTTCCAAATACATTTCTAAATATCAGGGGTTAGAACTTAAAGATTTTTTTTTTTAGTAACACAATTCTACCTCTTGCAAGCAGAATAATGACTTTTCTAGACATGCAAACTTAGAAGTTTTATCTCTTACATATCCCCGCCTTTTTTTTTTTTTTTGTGACAGAATCTTGCTCTGTTGCCCAGGCTGGAGTGCAGTGGCGTGATCGCTGCTCACTGCAAGTTCCGCCTCCCAGGTTCACACCATTCTCCTGCCTCAGCCTCCCCAGTAGCTGGGACTACAGGCGCCCGCCACCTCGCCCGGCTAGTTTTTTTTTTTTTTTTTTTTGA
>NC_037678.1:67159530-67295800 GCF_003255815.1 Theropithecus gelada
TTTTTTTTTTTTTTTTTTTTTTGAAACGGAGTCTCGCTCTGTCGCCCAGGCTGGAGTGCAGTGGCCGGATCTCAGCTCACTGCAAGCTCCGCCTCCTGGGTTCACGCCATTCTCCGGCCTCAGCCTCCCGAGTAGCTGGGACTACAGGCGCCCGCCACCTCGCCCTGCTAGTTTTTTGTATTTCTTAATAGAGACGGGGTTTCACCGTGTTAGCCAGGATGGTCTCGATCTCCTGACCTCGTGATCCGCCCGTCTCGGCCTCCCAAAGTGCTGGGATTACAGGCTTGAGCCACCGCGCCCGGCCCCGGCTAGTTTTTTGTATTTTTAGTAGAGACGGGGTTTCACCGTGTTAGCCAGGATGGTCTCGATCTCCTGACCTTGTGATCCGCCTGCCTCGGCCTCCCAAAGTGCTGGGATTACAGGCGTGAGCCACACCCTTTCTTAGAAAGTTACCATGAACAAAAGGCTGGGCCTGACTGATATGATGAAACTCCATCTCAACTAAAAATACAAAAATTAGCCGGGTGTGGTGGTGCACACCTGTAATCCCAGCTACTTGGGAGGCTGAGACAGGAGAATTGCTTGAACCCAGGAGGCAGAGGCTGCAGTGAGCCAAGATCGTGTCATTGCACTCCAGCCTGGGCAACAAGAGCGAAACTGTCTCAAAAAATAAAAAAAAAAAGGTATCATGAACTCATGAACAAAAAAAGTAGTCTTAGTTCATTTACAAACTCTATAGGAAATATTTATCCAGTTACAATAATGTAAACACTGATAGTAGACTGCTGACTTTTAGAATTAAATTAGCCTATAGTTCTGTGCCATCCAATATGATGGATGAACCCTTGAAATGTAGCAAGTGCAAGTGAGCAAGGAAATTTTAAATTTATTTTCATTAATCTAAATTTAAAAACAATTCAGTTCTTAGAAAACTTTTCAGTATGCTTGTTATAACTTGGGTATGTAAATCTTTTTTGACTGTGTGATTTTATCAAATTTATAAATCATGCGTTTCTGACAAAACGGTTTGAATTTAGGTATACTATAAGTGTAAGATATACACTGGATTGGCTGGGTGTGGTGGCTCAAGCCTGTAATCCCAGCACTTTGGGAGGACAAGGCAGGCAGATCACTTGAGCTCAGGAGTTTGAGACCAGCCTGGCCGACATGGTGAAACCCTGTCTTTGTTAAAAATAAAAAATAAATTAGCTGGGCGCAGTGGCGCACACCTGTAGTCCCAGCTACGCGGTAGACTGAGGCAAGAGAATCATTTGAACCCAGGAGGCAGAGGTTGCAGTGAGCCAAGATCATGCCACTGTACTCCAGCCTGGGCAACAGAGCAAGACTCCATCTCAAACAACCAACCAACCAACCAAACAAACAAAAAACAGTTCTCAAAAAGAAAAAGTCCACCCCTGAGAGGTGTCAAGGGGTAAAGGTACCAAATATTCACTTTCATCAGTATAGTAAATTCTCTTCAGAAGATTCCAGGTGGCCCTTCTTGAACTCCTGGACTCAAGGGATCCTTCTGCCTTGGCCTCCCAAAGCTCTGAGATTACAGGTGTGAGCCATCGCCAAGGTGGTCCTTCTGTTTCCCTCTTTGCCTCCTGCTCACCCACCCCAGCCTGGACACAACCTCTCCCTCTGTGCCCTCCTGTCCCCTGGACCCTTGACTACCACACCTCCCTGGTCATTTGGGCTCTGGGCTGAATGCCAAGGCGAAGGAGGGGCCTTGGTGGAGTAGGTCACAATGTGGCCTCTGTGATGAGTCCCTGATATCACTGGGCTGGCACAGAAGACCCCATTAGGCATCAGTTTCCTCAGGGAGGCCACGAAACACAAAAGTATCCTCTCTCCCTTTCTTTCTGCCTCTAGGCCAGGTTTTGGCAGTTCCAGTAGTGACCAGTAGGTGACTAGGGAGGCAGGAGCAAGGTGTTGGGAGGAGGTGTAGTGTCAAGGGTTGGGAGAGGGATGAAAGCCATTAGGATGGGGGATGCTGGGGGACGTCTGTGGCCCCAGCCTCTTCTTCCTGGTGCCAGGTGTCAGGGCCAATCTACTGTCTGCAGGGGCACCATCGTCGGGGCCAAAGATCATGATTCGATACAGGAGTTTGGGCCTGGTGGCTGCCTATGTCCTTTCATTGTGACTGATTGCCTCCTTCCTATACCAACACTCCAGCCAGAACGACCTCTGTAATATGGTCAAAATACACCCGAGAATCTGCCACTGTCCCAGCAACTTTTCCAGAAAATGCAACTGCTTATCTGAGGTCCAGACGTGCTCTGCCTGCCTCCACATGCCTGGCGAGTCTGACTGGTTTGACAGACGCTTCGATAGCACCGTTGAACCCCTACAGAGGCCACAGGATCCCATGTCCAGTGATGCTCTGATATTGTGGTTGGTCAGTGCACAAACTTAGTCTTGGTCCAATCCCTGACCCAACCCCAGGTCCTAGCCATCTCTCCATCATGGCCCCAGGCTCTAACCTTCTTCCACAGGTAGGTGGAGCCTGGGTCAAGCCCCTAAATTCTTCCCTCCTACGCTCCTAGGAACTCGAGGGAGTCAAGTCAGAGAAGGAGGTTGAGAATAAGCAGCAGCAGCTGATTAAAGCACCTCCCCCATGCCCACTGGGCCATGTGGTATCCAACTGCCGGTTCTGTGCAGTGGTGGGAAACTCAAGGTCTCTACGGAGCTCTGGCCTTCGTTTCAGGATTAATCAACATGAAGTGGTCCTCAGGTGGGTGCAGGGTAGGAGGTGGAGACCAAGGCCAAGCCCAAGCCTCTTTCTCCTCTAAATGACCATCCTGACTTCCTTTTCAGGACGAACCAGGCCCCTGTCCAAGGCTTTGAGGCAGATGTGGGGAATAGGACCACTATGCGCATTATGTACCCTGGGATTGCCAGCCCTCAGGACCCCGGTATCCAAGTGCTGCTGCTTCCGTTGAATTCATCTGGTCTAGATTGGTTCATAAGTGTACTGCATAAACAGACAAGCATGTGGAAGCAAAAAAACCCTGGGTATGTCAGGGACGGAGGTCACTGTAGAGGTGACAAAGGCGACTCCAAAGATACCCTCGCTGGATACTGGGGGACCCCCAAGGCTTACTTAAGGCTGAAGGCTGCTTGTCAAATGACTCTGAAATCCTCCCAAACCTCAATTTCTTTTTAGATTTCAGATGGTCCAGGTTCCTGATGGAACCAGACAGCAAAAATAAGGTGACGGCTCCAGGAAGGAAAGGGGAAAGTGGTAGGACAACATGACGGTGGGTAGCCATGGGACAGGCTTCAGGTCATTCCCCTTCTCCATCTTCCTAGGTGCTGGTGATCAGCCTCTACTTCCTCAGGTATATCAAGGAAAGTTGACTGGAGAACCACAGTCAGTATCCGTCCTTGGGGTTTGTGGCTCTGTTGTATGCCTTGCATACCTGTGACCAGGTAAGATATCTCCTGCAACTCACAGACTTTCACTCCTCTGCCACTCAAAATTTCTGTCTTCTTGGCTGGGCATGGGGGCTCACGCCTGTAATCCCAGCACTTTGGGAGGCCAAGGCGGGCTGATCACCTGAGGTCAGGAGTTCAAGACCAGCCAGACCAACATGGAGAAACCCCGTCTCCACTAAAAGTACAAAATTAGCCGGGCATGGTGGTGCATGCCTGTAATCCTAGCTACTTGGGAGGCTGAGGCAGGAAAATCACTTGAACCCGGGAGGTGGAGGTTGTGGTGAGCCAACATTGTGCCACTGCACTCCAATCTGGGCAACAAGAGCAAAACTCCGTCTCAAGGCCGGGCGCGGTGGCTCAAGCCTGTAATCCCAGCACTTTGGGAGGCCAAGACGGGCGGATCACGAGGTCGGGAGATCAAGACCATCCTGGCTAACACGGTGAAACCCCGTCTCTACTAAAAAAAAATACAAAAAAAGTAGCTGGGCGAGGTGGCTGGCGCCTGTAGTCCCAACTACTCGGGAGGCTGAGGCAGGAGAATGGCCTGAACCCGGGAGGCGGAGCTTGCAGTGAGCTGAGATCCGGCCACTGCACTCCAGCCTGGGCGACAGAGCAAGACTCCGTCTCAAAAAAAAAAACAAACAAACAAAAAAACAAACTCCGTCTCAAAAAACAACAAAAAAATCTGTCTTCCCAGGGACTTCCCATTAAATCTAAAACTTTCTGCCTGGCTTTCAACACCCTACATGATCTGATCCCTCTCTTCTCTCCCAGACTCCCACACTGGGTTTCTTGGGGTTCCCCAGATATACCAGCTGCCTCATGCCTTCTCACACCCTGCTCCCTCTGCCTGGAATGCCCTTCCCTTGTCTCCAAGGGGAATCCTCTCTTCTCTCAATATATAATGAAGAACAACTAGTTGATGCTCTCTTTTCTGGGCTCTAGGGTCACTATGAGTATTGAGAGTCTGTCTTCCTTGAAGAAGGTGAACTCCATTCTCCTCCCAGCTCCAAGACGAAGCCTGGCACACTAGCGGTTGAGTGAGTGGTGCTGAAGGCATGATAGGTGTGCATGGGGGCAGGCTGTTACCCCACCACCATCTCTTGTCTTACCCCATCTCCCAGGTGTCCTTGTTTGGTTTGTTGGTGGTCCCATACCGGGATGACAAATACTGGTTTGAGAGCACCATGCAAAATTTCCCAGCAGAATACAGATCATCTTGAAACTGCAGTGTGAGAGGAAGATTGATGTCTACGGCTGAGATGTTTCCATTGCAGTCCCCAGGAGGCTGACAGGTAGCCAAGGGGACCTTGTGGTGTCAGAGAGGGACTGGGGTTTCAAGCAGACCCTGGATGGAGATCTCTCTGCTACTGAATAAAACCCTAGCTTATTTCTCTGGATTTCTGGTGGCATCAAAGGGCTACGTTCTATTACTGATTCTGTCTTATCACCATATGACTCTCTTATGCTGTATCTTATCAAAAAATAAAATTAAATGAGAAAAAAATGAACCCTGAAGTTGGAAACACATCAAATGGACCTAACTATATATTTAATTGATAATATAAACACCAGAGAAATAATTATTTCAAGTTTCTTTAACTCAAGTTATTAACTCAATTATTTCAAGTTCCTTGTATATTCTTTGTAGGATAGTCTCTGTGGACAAAAAGAACTACAAAGAAATTTTAGGCCAGGTGCAATGGCTCACACCTGTAACCCCAGCACTTTGGGGGGCCAAGGCGGGCGGATTACGAGGTCAGGAGGTCGAGACCAGCATGACCAACATAGTGAAATCCCATCTCTACTAAAAATACAAAAATTAGCTAGGCGTGGCAGTGCACACCTGTAATTCCAGCTACTCAGGAGGCTGAGGCAGGAGAATCACTTGAACCTGGGAGGCGGAAGTTGCAGTGAGCCAAGATTGCACCACTGCACTCATAGCCTGGGCAACAGAGTGACACTCTGTCTCAAAAAAGAAAAAAAATTTTTTTTAAACTTCACTCAGTATTTTTATTATAGTGTTGGTATTATTATTATTATTATTTAGAGACAGGATCTCACTCTGTCACCCAGGATAGAGTGCAGTGACATGATCACGGCTCACTGCAACCTCTGCCTCCCAGGCTCAGGTGATCCTTCCACATCAGCCTCCTGAATGGCTGGGACTATCAGTGCGTGCCACCACCCTCAGCTAATTTTTAATTTTTTTGGTAGAGATGAGGTCTCACTATATTGCCCAGGCTGGTCTTGAATAAGAAAATAACTACTTATATTAACACCATTAGAAACTAAACACAGGTCAGGTGTGGTGGCTTATGCCTATAATCCCAGCACTTTGGGAGGCCGAGGGAGGCTGATCATTTGAGGTCAGGAGTTCAAGACCAGCCTGGCCAAAATAGTGAAACTCTGTCTCTACTAAAAATACAAAAATTTGCCAGGTGTGGTGGTGGGAGCCTGTAATCATAACTACCTGGGAGGCTGAGGTAGGATAATCACTTCAGTCTGGGACGCAGAGGTTGCAGTGAGCTGAGATTGCACCACTGTACTCCAGCCTGGGTGACCACCACACCCGGCTAATTTTTATTTTTAGTAGAGATGGGAATTCACCCATGTTGGTCAGGCTGGTCTCGAACTCCTGACCTTGTGATCCACCCACCTCAGCCTCCTGAAGTGCTGGGATTACAGGCGTGAGCCACCGTGCTCGGCCCAAACTGGAAATATTATGAACTCAATTTTCAAACTTTTTATTGTGACAAAATATACATGAAATTTACCATTTAAAAGTTATCAATGGCAATAAAGTTCAGTGGCATTAAGTATGTTCACATTGTTGTGCAATCATAACCTTGATGAACTAACAATTTACAAAGTACATTTTCTCCCTCTGTCATCTGAACAGCTATTACACCCCATTAGCAATGATCAACCCTGCAACCCAGATTTTGTTTTTTGTTTTTTGTATTTTTTTTGGAGACGGAGTCTGACTTTGCCACCCAGGTTGGAGTGCAGTGGCGCGATCTCAGCTCACTGCAACCTCCGCCTCCTGGGTTGAAGCAGTTCTCCTGCCTCAGCCTCCTGAGTAGCTGGGACTACAGGCACACACCGCCACCCCCCGCTAATTTTTTGTATTTTAGTAGAGACAGGGTTTCACCGTGTTGCCCAGGCTGGTCTCAAACTCCTGAGCTCAGGCAATCTGCCTGCCTCAGCCTCCCAAAGTGCTAGGATTACAGGTGTGAGCCACTGTGCTCAGTCTGATTTTTGTCTTCTAAATACTTTTTTTTCCACTAAAAGATCCTAGGCCTAGACAAGTACAAAGAAAACTTGGACATTAGATTTGCGGCAATTTCAGCATCAAAAATAGCAACTGTCATGATTGGACCATAGTGAATATATAAAAAACTTTGAGCTCATAATGATACTCAACCTCTTACTCTAAAAATTGGTAATT
Organism: Theropithecus gelada; assembly: GCF_003255815.1. NCBI lineage: Eukaryota > Metazoa > Chordata > Mammalia > Primates > Cercopithecidae > Theropithecus > Theropithecus gelada. Next base: position 67,166,423 of record NC_037678.1, read on the forward strand.
AAAGGTGTGTGTTGAGGGAGCATTTATCCTGCTTTTTTGGTAGAAACAGTTCAGGGTAACCAAATAGCCTCAGTAAATGAGTTTCCAGTTGCTGTATATTTAAAACAAATATCCACCGCATGCTACCCTCTTGGCTACTCAACCACCACACACAACCTAACAAAATGCAAATATTCCACATAAACCGAAAGCGCATTTACCCACATCCCTGATGCACTGTGGTGTACCAGGTGTCTAGGAATGAGGTAGCTCAGTCAGGATCCAAGAATCCCCAAAGGTGTAGGCAGTACAGCATCATGTCAGATACTGAACCCGTTATGATACCACATAGACAAGTTACTATTTTAGAGGAATAAAGTGAGCCAGTAGAAAAACATAGTTAAAAAACAACAACAACAAAAAAACTGGCTGCCTCTGAAGAGGAGTTTGAGAAGAATGAGGTGGGAAACTGCTGTCTTCTTTTCATTTAAGTTCCTTTTTTATTTTGAGACAGTCTTGCTCTGTTGCCCAGGCTGGAGAGAGTGCAGTGGCATGATCATGACTCACTGCAACCTTGACCTCCCTGGGCTCAGGTCAGCCTCCCGAGTAGCTGGGACTACAGGCACATCATCACACCAAGCTAATTTTTATATTTTTTGCCCAGGGTGGTCTTGAACTCCTGAGCCCAAGCAATCTGCCTGCCTAGGCCTCCCAAAGTGCTGGGATTACAGGCATAAGCCCCGAAGCCCGGCACTGTTTAATTTAATTTTTTTTTTTTTTTGAGACAGGGTCTCACTTCATCACTCAGGCTGGAGTGTAGTGGCATGATCTGGGCTCACTGCAGCCTTGACCTTCCAGGTTTGAGCGATCCTCCTGCCTCAGCCCCCCAAGTAGCTGGGACTCCAGGCATGTGCCATCATTCCTAGCTAAAATTTCTTAACCACGTACATGCACTTGTTTCATTTTAAATAGATGACAAGAAAGTCTACCAAAGAAAAAAGTCTGGATGGATGGGAAATTTATTTTTAACCCTATTACGTTTTCCTATAGATTCATTCCTCAAGAGGAACCAAAAAGCTCTTGCTTTTCTCTCCCTGCCTCCAGCTTGACAACCCCATGCTGTGAATAGGCAGCTCCTTTCAGATATACACCATGCCAGCCTTGGCACAGGGTGGTGCCCCTTTTCATTCTTATCTCCCTCGTCCTTGATTGCCAAGCCTTCCCTTGGCAGCTGGACCCTGGGCTGAATGCCAAGATGAAGGACTCTATTGGGCATCAACCCCTTCATCAACCCCTTCATCAACCCCAGGAAGGCCACAGGACACATTGAATGCCACCTCTCCTCTTAGCCTTCAGCCCAGCCTTTAGCAGGGCACCCTTGAGGACTGAATAAGTCCAGAGGGAGGCAGCAGCTAAGGTGCTGGAAGAAGGTGTTCTGCGGACGGTTGAGGAAGGGATGGAGGCCAACAGGGCAGGGGGATGTAAAGTCTGTGACCATGGTTTCCCACTTTTCCCAGTGCCTGGTATCTGAGTCAGTGTGCCACTTGCCATGTGCTCTGCCCTGTGGGACAAGAATATAGCCTTCAATGGGGGGTTTGAGCTTATGCTCACCTGTGGCTGACGTTTCTGCTGTCTGCTCAGAGGTCTAACCTGAAAGAACTGATAACACCTGCCATTGCTCCTAGATGTACCTCTTGACTCCACACATCCTGTGCATCCAACTGACTTGACAAACACTTTGAAAGGGCCCTCAAGTCCTCTCTTTGTCCAAGATGCTTTGTTTGACTCTCCCTGGCCTCACTGAGAGCAGCCAGTGGGTCTCCTCTGCACAACTGGGTCATTCTGCAAACTTTCATCTGTGTCCAGGTTCTGTGTACCTAGAGGTGAGCTCCTTCTCGAGCTTTGTTTAAATGAGTATTTGCCAAATGACTGAATAGCTGGGGCAGGAGCAGCAGCCAGCCAATCTCATTCACCAGGTAATGGAGTTGGGCAGACAAACTTCAGAGATGGCCCTTATACAGGGAAGAGAGTTATAGCCAAAGGCTACAGCATGAATCATCAAACCACATGCAACAGCAGAAGCTGAGGCTATCAGTCAGCTAGAGCGTGAGACTACTCCTGGCCAGCAATCTGACCTGCAGGGCTGGAATGTTCACAGATACAGGAGAGGCTTTGATAGGAAACCAGGACAGGAGGTGCAGGGGCAATGTGTGGATTATTAATCTGGCACTGTGTAACAGCCTTCCCTGATTCCCTCACCTGAACAACTATTAGTAATTAAGGAAGAATCACATTTGAATACGAATTCTCGTCCCCCTCCCTGGCTCTAAATAAATGGTCATGTGCTGGGAATAGGGGATACCCACTCTCTCAAATGACACATCACACAGCCTTGGCAGACTCATCTCTCCTCCTACCCCTGACCCATTCAATATTTTACCTCCAAGCCCGCCTAGCTGAGTCAAGGTTCAGGCCCCATAAGGGCATATATAGGGCCGGTAGCATTGGCAATGAAAGGCTAAGAGGTCAGAGTGTCCACCCTGTGACCAGGCTACTGATGTAATGAGTTGGGTGAGATCAACTGGCCAGGAGCACAGTCCAATTAAGTCTCACCTCTCATCCTCACCTCCAACAGGGTAGAGGGAGTAAAAGGGCCTCAGGACCCCATGTTTTTGCCTTTCCTCCTCCCTTACCTGCTTCTTAAGTGTGGTGAGCAGAGTTGAACTTGCACCCCTCCTCAGCTGTGCCCAGAATCATGTGGAGGGGTCTCTTAGTTTGGAGCACACTGGCAGCTCTTGCTTCTTCCTCCTCCCTGCCCCTGGCCCCTGGCCCCTGGCCCTATTCCTCTGCTCTGCAGGGTAGTGGGGCAGAAGGCAGGAGGTGAGGTATTGCAGGCTGGACAGCTGAAGGTGTCATCTGCCCCAAGGCCAAACTAAAAAAACCAGGGATCTGTCCCATGGACTGAGATGAGGCCTGCAGGCAAAGCCTCAGGCCTGGAGGTCACCTCGCTGCTTTTGTGGCTGGGGTTTCCTACCCCATAGGTACTTCTAAAAGTTCTGCCACTGGCCCCAGAGCCGCGGAGGTCCTGTGGCTGCTCAATTCAGCCCCACATCTGCAAAGCCTGCCTTCACCAGAAGGGTGTCTGCCTGGTTTGACCCGCACTTCAGATGGGTCCTGAAGCCCTGATGCGACTGGAGACCACGCCATCTCCAGAGGCCGGTGGATGCTCGGTCCTGGGCTCTGGGCTGCATCCTCTCTTTGATCCCTTCCTCTGCTGGGCCTCTAGCTGCAATGGCTCCAGCCTTTCCTTGGTACTGGAACCAGGGGTGAGTGATAAGCAGTCTGTGTTCTTCTCCATAGGCACCAATGCTAGGACACCTAACCCAATTCCGGCTGGTCAAGAAGCTACTCCAACCGATCCCCACATCATAGCTAGACCCCAAGCTCCGACTGTGCCAGTCCTGGGTCATGCATATTTGGAACATAGGATAACCATCACTGAGCACCACGCTGTGCTCAGGTAGGGGCAGGAGGGCAAGGGTGGGAAGCAGCACCACTCTGTGAGCCCCAGTGCCTTCCTATCTCTGTAGAATGAAACAGGGACTATTCTGGGCTTTGAGAATAATGTGGACAACAGAACTCCCCTGCATTTAAAGCACCCCAAATACTCATGGCCTGCATGAGAACACCCACATGCTGTGGGTGTCTAAGCCTCCAGACCTAGTGTGGACTGCAATGGTTTTATCCGGCGGTATGACAAGTGGGGGCCCCAGACCTGGCGCAGACAGCCTTTGGCACTTTGGTACCAACATTGATCTTGCCCTCCCTGTGCAGCCTGTAACTGTACACTCCCCACCCTCCTTATCCCAACATACACCACTAGCTTCTCCTTTAATGGGTACATTCATGCCAGGCAGTTTTTCTGCCTTCAGGGTGCTGGCAGTCCCATGTGGAAAGCAGAGGAGCAAAGGTCATTGGGTTGGGAGGTGATGGTCACTGCTCTAACACACAAAGCACGCGGGATTCTTGAGAGAACAGGGGCAGCACCCACCAGATCCCAGCACTCCCCGGGAACAAGAACATTGCCCAGTCTCTGACGACTCTTGTCCCCTTCTGCTTTCAGGCCTTTCCAGCCAGTACTAGCTTCTATCAAAGCAGACAAGAAGATTAGGAAGGGGGAAAGTTTTCTGTAAGAAGATAACCTCTGTGGCTGAGCTCTAACCTCTACTCCCTGCATGTTCTGGTGACCAATCACACCTTCCTCAAGTACATCCACAAGACCTGGCTGGACTACCAGGGACTCCTCCCATCTGCTGGATTCACCATTCTGGTTATGCCCTGCCACATGTGACAAGGTCAGGAAAGGAGGCTCTGGCCTCATGCCCTTAGGCGAAGTTGGGTCCCCCCTGGATAACACATATTCCTTCCTTCACTCTTCCCCACTTCAGGTCTCTCTGGGTCTGGAGCTGATGAAAACAGCAGTTGTCACCATTATTGGTGGAACACTCCACAGAGGCAATCCTGCTACTGGGCAAGGAAAGTGTACTTCAGAAAGCTGGAGCGGAAGATCGTCCATAAGCTCGAGTATGAGGGCAAGAGCACGGTCTACACTTGAACTGAAGGCCAACCCTGCTCTGAATATCTGGTGGGGGGAAGACCCTAGGCCGAGGTCTATAATGGAGCTGGGGGGCTCTTGAAGGTTGGATGGAAAAAGAGCAAATACAGATTAGTCTAGTCCTGAATAAAGACCCTGCTTGGCAGCCTCTAAGATGTCTTTCAGCTGCTGGAACCTCTCTGAGGCCCAGAAGGTATGTGGGGCATGAGGCTCTGGCTCGTGACCTACAGAAAATGATGCTGATAAGAAACTCGAAGGTAAAACACAGGGACCCTCTGTCAGCCCGAGCCTGAGAACCAGGGCTGGAGGATGTAACAAGTGAACAACCAAGAGAAGTCTTGTCTCTGACAACCCCTAGCATAGAAATGGCCTAAAGGGGCCGGGCGCAGTGGCTCACGCCTGTAATCTCAACACTTTGGGAGGCCGAGGTGGGTGGATCATCTGAGGTCGGGAGTTCAAGACCAGTCTGACCAACATGGAGAAACCCTGTCTCTACTAAATATACAAAATTAGCCGGGCATGGTGGCACATCTGTAATCCCAGCTACTCAGGAGGCTGAGGCAGGAGAATCGCTTGAACCCAGGAGGTGGAGGTTGCCACCAGTGAGCCGAGATTACATCAGTGCACTCCAGCCTGGGCAACAAGAGCAAAACTCTGTCTCAAAAAAAAAAAAAAAAAAAAAAGAAAAGAAAGAAATGGCCTAAAGGCTAGGTAAGGATTTTGAGTTACAGGGAATCTGACTGCAAGGAGGGACCAGGACAGCATTTCTGGGGTCCCAGATCCGTTTCTGGGGTTTCGGAAGTTTTCACTAAGCATCTGTTGCTGAGCTGCACGTGTGGGTTTCTGGAACAAAACTCTAGCCCCTGTGAACAGGCCCATTTCTACTCTGTGTGGTGCAACGAGACATAATGGGGCTGAGCCCCAAATTAGGAGGTCTGGGTGAGTGGGTGCTGTTCTTAACCCCCCAGATTCTTAGCTAGGTCTCAGTTCCATCCCCAGGCTTAGTGAAGAGGAATTCCAGATTATGGTGGGAGTGCCAGAGGAAATGGCCTGCTTCTTTAAAAACTGTTCTGGTTGGGCATGGTGGCTCATACCTATAATCTCAGTACTTTGAGAGGTTGAGGTGGGAGGATCACTTGAGCCCAGGAGTTTCAGGCTGCAGTAAGATGTGATTGTGCCACTGCACTCCAGCTTGGAAGACAGGACAAAACCCTGTCTCTTAAAAAAATAAAACAATTTTGAGGCTTTGAGCAGGTTGCCAGCAATAGGTCTTAAGCCTGTGAGCTGGGTTCTGTCCAGCCTCTACTAGGACCAGCCCATGGTGAGAAGTTCTGCCATAGTCCATCCTTCTGATTGGCTTGACACATGGCTAGACTACAGGGGGCCAGATCAGTTCCAGCTGATATGCCCAGGAAGGGACATCTCAAGGACATTCACCCAGAGTAGAAGAGGAATGAGGCCATGAGGAGGTTCTGAACTCAGAGACTCTGACTTTAGCTAAAGGTCAACGCTGTTTTTTTGAGGCCCCAGAACTTATTTTAACCCTCCATAATCTCCCCCATCAACCCACCCAAGCTGAGCCCCAACCCCCTGCCACAGTCAGACCAGTCTTCTCACTGTGTGCTTGGCAACACCTCCGACTCCACTCCATCCTTCAAGGGCCAGTTCCTGCCTCCCTTCCTCAGCCCCTGGAATTTCTACAGTTCTTCTAGTCAGTACACAGAATTGCCTCTGACTCATAAATGAGTGTTAGCCTGTTCTCATCAACTGGACTGCAGGCTCTCTGTGGACAGGGGCTTTGTCTTGTATGTTTTCTGTAACCCTTCCCTATCACAGTGCATGGTGTACAATAAATGCATGCTACCTCGACAGGAATCTTTGGCAAGTTCTTCCCTGATAAACTCCCTTGATGTGGTGCTGCTGCCCAGCTGCACAAGTGGAGACAGCAGCAGAAAACTAATGCAAAGATCCCAGGGTTTATTGTTGAAGGGGAAGTTGAAGGAGGTGGTGAAGTGCTAGGAAAATAAATTCTAGACGAGAGGCAGTGGATGTCCCTCAGCCAGGGCAAGGCACTCCTCTGGGTGATTCCATTAGGGAGCAAGCAGATACAATCTGCCTCATTCCCAGGTGAGTTGGGGCCCTCCCAAGTGTTGCAGATTTACTTCCTCTTCCTGGGAACACCCGCTGACCTGGGGCGCCTGGGTGCCTAACAGAGTCAGGCTTTTCCTTTGGCAAGCCTGTAGGTGTGCAGAGGGGCCGTGACCCACGGTACAGTCTTCTGTCTGTGTGCTCCTGGCTGCGGCTGCTACCTGGAAGTGGCTTGGGTAGTGCTGGGGCTGGGGTGTAGCAGGACTGGCCCTGGGGATGTCAGACTTTGAGTCAGGGACTCATCCAGCCTGCGGGTCTCTGCCTCCAGGACAGTGGCCTCAGGGGCCTGGGCCACAGCGAGAAGTGAGTGTGAGAGGCTGTGGTGCAGGCCTGCTAGCTCACGGCTGGTCTGTACTGAGCGGGCGATGTAGTCCTGCTTCTGCTTCCGCTCCAAAGTCAGCTGAGCTCGCAGCAGGGCCACCTGGTGGACAGGATAAAAAAGAGGGAGAGCAGTTGAGGGCCCTGAAGTCCCAGCTCTTCCTGCTCTGTGTTCCTGTGACGCTCGTTGGCTGAGCATCTGAATCAACTCTACCACATACACGAATCTCAGAAACAGGCTTTAGAGAGTTTAGGGGAAGGGCCCTTAGGAATTCTAGAATCCAGTGATTCTCAATCCTGGCTGCACATGTGACTCAAATAGGGAGCTTGAAAACAACAAAGCTATTCATCAACTTCACTGAAAGATAATTTACATGTGAAAAATGCCCAGATTTAAAATGTACATTTTGATGAGGCTGATAACAATATATACTCATGTATAACCACTATCTGACTTTTTTTTTTTGAGATGGAGTCTCCTTCTGTTGCCCAGGCTAGAGTGCAGTGATGCAGTCTTGGCTTACTGCAACCTCCACCCTGCTGGGTTCAAGTGATTCTTGTGTGTCAGCCTCCTGAGTAGCTAGGATTACAGGTGCACAACACCAGGCCCAGCTAATTTTTGTATTTTTAGTACAGACAGCATTTCGCCATGTTGGCCAGGCTGGTTTCAAACTCCTGACCTCAGGTGATCTGCCCGTCTTGGCCTCCGAAAGTGCTGGGATTTCAGGTGTGAGCTACCGCACCTGCCTTTGACTTTTTGATAAAATAGAAAAAGAGTCTGAGTTTAATAGAATTCAGAGTAATAGCTTAGGTCTAGCTACAGAGTCAGGCCCTGGCAGTAGTGACTACTAATTTCTGAAACAGGCTCAGAAATAAAAAGGTAACACTTATGACTCCTGGGCCTTGAAAGGGAGAGCGGACTTTCAGGTGAGGCCTAAGAGGCAGGAAGGCTCTTCAAGTCGCTTCTCTGCGAGTTGGGGCTCGAGCTGAGCTGTGTGGCCTGGAGCCTGTGTTGGTGTCTGGCTCCTCTGCCTGGGGCACTGGCGATAGTCCTGGCTGCGAGGGCACCTCTGAGGGCAGGGAGGCCAGGATGACTCCGCTTGCTCCCACCTGTCCTCCTAGAATCTTCTGCCTGTTCCTCAGCCCTCTTCCTTAGATACACAGATCCTTTCTAAGTATGGATCTGGAAGTCGGGGGCCAGAATCATGCTTTTTTCCCCACTCCCACCCTAGGCGTATGAGAGATGGGGTTGGGACTGGGACTATTCTTGCCTCCTGTGGGGACTGAAGTTCTCTGAAGGCAGGAACTTCCCCTCTCCCTGCTGGAGGAGCACAAAGGGCCTGAGTGCAAGGGAGGGAATATGGGCTTAGAAAATCCAGAACATACCTCTTTCTGCAGTGCAGCCACATACTTGGCATCTGAGTTCTTCTGTCCTCCTCTCCCATCCTAAGGAAGACAAATGGCACTCTTGTTGGAATAGGCCTTCCCACTCTGGGGTTTCTGCAAGTTTCCTTGCAGAACCTCATCACAAACTTAGGGGCCTGGGCAAGGGCTATGGGCCAGAAGCATCTGAACTCAGACTGGACCTCTGTGGGGCAGCAGGCCCTGGGGCAAGGAGAGGCCCCACACCAGCAAAATGGGCAACACCATGGAGACCTGATGCAAAACATCCAAAAAGCCTGGATGGCATTTGCTTCTCTGAGGCATGTTTTAATTTAACAGAAGTACACCATGTATCTGCTTTGTGCTAGCCCTGGGCTGTGAGCTAAGGATATAGAGAGGAAGACATGGTGCCTGCCCTTGAGAACTTTCATTAAAGGACAAGGGATGGAGAGCTAGTGCTCAGTCACCATAAACAGTGCCTCCCTGCCAGGCTGCAAGCCTATGTCTGTTGGCAGGGATACCTCACCTAAACGAGTGCAGGCTTGGGGAGTCTTCCCCAAGCCTCTTACCCAAAAAAGGGACACTGGCTCCAGGAAAGACCATGGACCCTAAGCCTGTAAACTCAACACTGTAGAAAAGTCTAAGAGATCAAGCTGTGATCAAGCTCCTAGGCTCCTCAGGAGCTGGCAAGTACCACACAACCCCCATACACCAGGGATCCTGAGTAGAGCCCCATGAGCCCCACTCCTGGACCAGCCTATGGCACTGGTCTGGGAGTGCACAAATCTGAGTCCCTCAGAAGGCAGGGCCACTAGCCCTGATGCCACCCCAACCCCCACCCCAACGTTGGGCCTCCTTCTCAGGGCAGGGATGGACTGAGCTGTGCTGAGCAGGGCAGAACGCAGTCAGGAGGGGCCCTCTGGATTAGCTGAAGTGCTGTTGGCCTGGGATATGCAATGAGGAGGGCTGAGTTTCTGGTGGCTGGGGTTGGGCTCTCTAAGGCTGCAGTTGAGGAAAACGGGTAAACCTGCTGTGTGGGTGAAGAAGCCACGGCCTTGCTGATCTCCAGGGACCCTGCCTGGGCTGCACGCATGGCCTCCCTCTTCAGCTTTCTCCGTTCTCGCTCCACCTGCCAAGGTGCAAATAAGAAATCAGGGCTTGGCTTGGCTCTGTGGCTGGAGCAGAGCTGCCTTTCTCCAGAAGTGGCCAGTGCCTGTGCAGGTGTACGAGGGGACAGTAACCATGGGAAGAGAATTCCTGGCTGAGGAAAGCACAGCTAGGGCAGGCCTCAGTGCAAAGAAGTGCTCCTGAAGCAGAAGAGGCAGGGCTAGCCTCTCAGGCCTCTGGAGCAAAGACCAGCAAACTTCTCCTGCAGTAAGTACTGTAGGCTTTGTGGGGCATAGCAGGGAAGCAGCCATGGACAATACGTGGCTGTATTTCTTTTTTTTTTTTTTTTTTGAGACGGAGTCTCGCTCTGTCGCCCAGGCTGGAGTGCAGTGGCCAGATCTCAGCTCACTGCAAGCTCCGCCTCCCGGGTTCACGCCATTCTCCGGCCTCAGCCTCCCGAGTAGCTGGGACTACAGGCGCCCGCCACCTCGCCCGGCTAGTTTTTTGTATTTCTTAATAGAGACGGGGTTTCACCGTGTTAGCCAGGATGGTCTCAATCTCCTGACCTCGTGATCCGCCTGTCTCGGCCTCCCAAAGTGCTGGGATTACAGGCTTGAGCCACCGCGCCCGGCCGGCTGTATTTCAATAAACTTAATTTTTAAGGCTGGGCGTGGTGGCTCACACCTGTAATCCCAGCACTTTGGAAAGCTAAGGCAGGTGGATCACGAGGTCAGGAGTTCAAGACCAGCCTGGCCAACATGGTGAAGTCCTGTCTCTACTAAAAAGACAAAAATTTGCCAGGCATCGTGGTGTGTGCCTGTAATCCCAGCTACTCAGGAGGCTGAGGCAGGAGGATTGCTTGAACCCGGGAGGTGGAGGCTGCAGTGAGTGGAGATCGCACCATTCCACTCCAGCTGTAGGAGACAGAGCAAGACTCCATCTTGGGGGAAAAAAAGCAAACTTAATTTTCAGAAACAGGCAGCAGGCTGAATTTTGCCCAAACTCTTGGGCTGTAGTTTACTGAGTCTATGCTCTGGGGGCCACACAAGAAGTGGAGATGCATGCCCACTGGACCAGAAGAGGGGTCACCTGCTCTAAGGTGCTCCGCAGCTGGACATTGTGGCGCTGCAGCCTGCTCCTGTCAATCTCCAGCCGGGCTACCGCTTGCTGCAGGTGTTCAAGCCTTTGTCTCCATGACTGCTTCTCCTCCATTCCAGCAGGACTAGGCTCAGCCTCTACTCCTGAGACCTGTGGGAAAGACCTGTGATTCTCACCTGGGCAGCCCCTAAGACAGGTAGGGAACAGACAGAGGACACACAGACCAATCTGGCAGGTCTAAGATTCAGGAACCCAGTTCCCAAGGGAAGGGGACAAACCCCTGGACAGGAGCTCCCTGCTGGGCCGTCTATTCCCCCAGAGCCCCCAGCTCACCTCTCCCAGATGCATGCCCTGCTCCCCTCTGGACCCCTGTTCTGCTGTGCTGGTCGCACCTGGGCTGTGTAGCCGCTCCTCCAGAGCCCGTCTGGTGAGCTCCAGTTCATCCTAGGGTACCGAGGTATGGAGCAAAATTATATCCAACCTCATATCCAGACCAACCCACCCTCCACAGAAACAGCAGTTCAATGTTCTCCTCAGGCTTTTGTCTTATTTTTCCTAGAGGCTCTGAGTCATTCTAGTACAGAACCTTCATTTTACAGATGGGTAAAACAAAGGAGCAGAGGGGCCTCTACTCAAGGATATGCAGTGAGCTAGCAAGGAAGCTAGGACCAGAGTCCCCAGCTCACTTCACATTTCCTAGAAGGCTGAGCAATGACTCAGGGCACTGATGTGCTGTGGGAAGAGCACAGACTCTGGAGTCACACAGGGCTGGGTGCCATATCACCACTCAGTGGCTCTATGACACTGGTCAAAGCACAAGCTCTCCCCAAACCCCAATTTCCTCGTGTATAAAATGACTATGTGCACATGGATCAAGCCCTTAAGTCCCTTTGGGTAAGTGGGGAAGCCTCATGCTAGATACTTTCTAGGCGCCCTGTGGTTCATAAATGATAATGGTCAAGAAGAGATGAACAAGAGAAAACAAGTGTATGCACGTGGATGTGGATTGCCTGGGAGAGAGGAAGAGCTTGGTGATAGAAAGTCTGGGCTCTAGAGGCAGATGACTCAGATCTCATTCCAGTCCTGCCATTTATGAGTTTGTTTTTTTTGAGACAGAGTCTCACTCTGTCGCCCAGGCTGGCGTACAGTGGCGTGATCTCAGCTCACTGCAACCTCCTCCTCCCAGGTTCAAGCGATTCTCCTGCCTCAGCCTCCTGAGCAGCTGGGATTACAGGCACGCACCATACACCCAGCTAATTTTTGTATTTTTAGTAGAGACAGGGTTTTGCCATGTTGCCCAGGCTAGTCTCAAACTCTTGGGCTCAAGTTATCCATCTGCCTCAGCCTCCCAGAGTGTTGGGATTACAGGCGTGAGCCACTGTGCCCGGCCATGACTTTGGACCAGTCCAAAGAAGACTTAACCTCTCTGAAATGCCATTCCTCAACTATAAAACGAGGACAGCAAGAGTTCCTATTTTTCAGGGTAGTTGTGGAAGAAACTGAGAGTAATAGTGCCTGGCATGTAAAACGCTTAAAAAAAATGGTCCCATGACAATGGAGGGCTGCATCTGACAGGCATCCCTGTCTGTTTGGAGGGGGCAGTGGGTGAAGTGACTCTGACCCGAGTTATGTTGCTGAGTGAATACTGCTCAGTAACCCAAGAGTATGGGTGGGAAGTGCCCTCCTGCCCAATTACATACCTTACTTTTGCTGTGCCTGTAAGAATGGGCCTGAACATAGGAAAGGAGTTCCACTTAGTGCTTTCTTCCTAAGCAATTCATACATATCATCCCATGTCATACCACCAATGCCTATTTTACCAATGAGAAATCAAAGATCAGAGTGAAGGCATTCACCCAGGGTCACACAGCTGATAAGCCGCACTACTGTATTTCAAACCCTGGAACTGGACTCCAAAGTTCACAGATGGACCTCCTTCTCCTCATATTGCCCTTTGCCAAGAGCAGAGCTTTGTGAGTTTCCAGAAAGAACTCTCTAGGGGACTGTGTGTCTGGGGTTCTCTGGGGCTCAGTCAAGGGACCAGGATGTAGAGTCTATTTCCCTGGAAAACTGGACTGGGCGTCTCTTAGCACAGGAGATGATGCCTCTCTCTGTTGAGCCAACCTGGCCTTCCTTTTTGCCTGTTCTCTACAGGTCTTGTCCTCAGTACAGGGGGTACAAAGGTGACTAAGACACGGTGCTTGACCTTGAGGTTAAATATTACACCCTGAAGTCCTCTCCTAAGCCCACTTCCTCTCACTCAACATTCTACCTACATGAAACCCATTTGTTCTAACTGAAGCCAAAGTGTCTCTGGCTTCAACTCCATCCTTCAACTTCAGATCATTTTACTAAGCTGCCCACAGGCTTCTCCCTCCATTTCCAAACTGACCGCATCATTCCACTCCTCTTTCTCACATCTGCTTCTCTTCATCTTGGTGAACAGGGACCTGAGTGTGATCTTTGACTTCTTTCTGCCCTCTCTTTATTCCTCCCACCTCTTAGCCAATCAAGTCCTACCTCTCAGACCCACCCCCATGTCTCCATTCACACTTTCCATCTTAGGGCACGAGCTCTCCTCTGGACTTCCCAGTACAGCCTCCCAGTGGGTCTCCCCAGACCTGCTGTTGCTCCATACGGCAGCCTGAGCAATCTTTCTGAGCTGTATGTCTGATCACATCACTCCCCTGCCGCAAACACTTCATCTGCTTCCCACCACCCAGGTCCTCAGCATGACTTGCAAGCCCTGACAGGTATGGCCCCTGCTGTCTTCCGGTCTCTTACCAAATCCTCCCTGTCCCATGCAACCTGAACCATCTACACAGATACATTTATTCTTGCCCTCTTTTCCTCTTCCCCCGAATGCTCCTCCCCAACCTGTGCTTGGCTAGTTCCTTACTGGTCCCTTCAGGTCTATTTTTTTTTTTTTTTTGAGAAGGAATCTCGCTTCTTTGCCCAGGCTGGAGTGCAATGGCACGATCTCAGCTCACTGCAACCTCCACCTCCTGAGTTCAAGCAATTCTCCTGCCTCAGCCTCCCAAGTAGCTGGGATTACAGGCACGTGCCAGCACGCCTGGCTAATTTTTGTATTTTCAGTAGAGACAGGGTTTCACCATGTTGGCCAGACTGGTCTCGGACTCCTGACCTCAAGTGATCTGCCCATCTTGGCCTCCCAAAGTGCTGGGATTACAGGCGTGAGCCACCGTGCCTGGCCCAGGTCTAATCTTAAACACAATTATTACCAGAATGGCTTTCAGGACCCACTCCCAGGAAAGGGTGGGTATCCCTCCAGCATGCCTGGGGCATACTAAACTTCTGTGGGGCACCAACCACACTGCATTATCACTGTTTACCCGCTAGACTGCGAACTCTGTGAGGGCAGACTGTGGGGTCTTATCCTCTTTGTATCTTCCCTGACTAGCACAGTAGCCTGAATCCTACCGATGTTGAGGTGCTCATGATCTCAGATTTCTCATACCCCTGGGGTGCCACAGGGCCCAGGGTGGTGGGCAGTCCCTGAGCTCAGCCAGGCAGGGGTGTGTCCCCTGGCCCTTACTCCCCGTAGAGTGACTCACCTGCAGCCTTTGCTGTTCTGAGTCCCGCTCCAGGACAGAGGCTTGTAGGAACATGGCTACCTCCTGCAGACTGCTGACACTGGCCTTGGTCTGCGCTAGGGACAGTGCCAAGTCCTGGGCCTTCTCCCTCCACTCAATCTCCCTGGCTTCTGTCTGTCTCAGGGCTGCCTGTAGCCGCTCCAGCTCCCGCTGCAGCCTGGGCTCTAAAGAATCAAATTTTGGAGATTGTTCCTCCACTGGGGAGGCTCTGTGGCTGTGGGGTAAGGCTTCCGGGTTGTTTCTTTGCTGGGTCTCCCTCAGCTCCAGGATCTCCTGTTCCTTTTGGACTAGAGTCAGCTGTAGCTCCCTTAGACTCTGACGAAGGCCACTTATCTCCTCCTCTTCTCTCTCCTGCCCTAGATTCTGCTTCTCTTGGATCATATTCTCTTGGACCCTCTGGGCCAGAGACTTCTCTAGCAGCTGCCCCTGTTCCTGCTGATGTCTCAGCTCTTCATCCCTCTGGGCAAGTGCCTGCTGCAGCTGCTGCACATCCTCCTGGTATCGGAGATCCTGGTCCTGGATCTCACCTTCTCGCGTCCTCAGGGCCTCTTCCAGCTGCTGAGTGTGTGCCTGGCAGGCATCCAGGGCGGCTTGCAGGGTGGCAGTGCTGGCCTCTAGACTGCGGCTCAATTCTGCCTGCTCAAGCAGATGCTGCTCTTTCCTCTGCAGGGCAGCATGAGCCTTGCCAAGGGCCTCCTGCAGAGCCTCAACCCGGGCCAGGGCAGCCTCCTCCTGATGCCGGGAGGACTGACTTTCTGCCCGCAGAGCTTCCAGCTCCTGGTCCCGTTCCTTGAGCACCGCCTGGACCTGTAGCCAGCTGTCCTGCAGGGCCCTGGTCTCCACCTCGTGCTCCTGTGCCTGCTCAGCACACTGCTGCTGGAGGGCCAACAGAGCTTTCTCCTGCTCCTGAGACTCAGCCCTGAGGTCTCCCAGCACCTCCTCCAGGGCCTGGACCCGCCGTCCCTCCACTGCCAGCTCTTCCTCGAGCCTTCGTGCCTGTTCCTTGTGGTCCTGAAGCTCTCCCTGACGCTCCTTCAGTGTCATATGGGCTTGCTCCAGAGCTCCCTGGAGGGCGTTTGCCTTTTCCTTCACACTCTCCTCCTGTCCCTGGGCCTGCTGCTGTTCTTGCTGCAGAGCCTCCAGTTCCTGGTCCCTCTGGGCTAGGGCTCTCTGGGCCTCATCCAGTTGATTCTGAAGTGACTGCTCCTTCAGCTTCCCTTGTTCCCTGGCTTCTTGCAATTGCTGCTGCAGGACCACTATCTCCTGCTCTCGCTGGGACAGGAGGAGGCTGGTCTCACCTACCTTCCTGTGCAGGCCCTGGAGCTGCTGCTCCAGCTGGTCCTTGAGCTCCTGGAGTTCATGGATATGCTCCTGCTGACATTCCACCTCCTTCTCCTTATCACGCAGGATCAGCTTCATGTGCTCTAGGCTCCCGCGTTGTGCTTTACTCGGGCCCTTCCCTTCCTCTGCCCGTTCCTGCATCAGCTGCCTCTGAGTGGCCAGCTCCCGGCCTCGCTCTCTCAAGGACAGCTTGATCTGTTCCAGGTCCTCCTCCAGGATCTTGGTCTGCCGGGTCCTCTGATCCTCGAGAACCTGAATCCTCTCCTTCTGCAGCATCAGCTCCTGGTCTCTTCTCTCGAGATCCTGAGTCAGATGCTCTTTCTGCCTCTGCAGCTCCTCGATCTGTTCTCGCTGAGACTTCACCTCCTGGTCCCTCTCCTGCAGCTCTCTTGCCAGAAGGGTGCTGTGGCTCTCCAGGTCATGGATCTGGCTGCTTTGTGCCTGCAGCTCTTGGCTCCTTTCTTCTAGGTCCAGCGTAAGGTGGGTCAAAGCCACTCTCTGGGTTTCCCTCTGGCCCTCCAGCTCCTTGATCAGTTTTTGCTGGCATTCCATCTTGTGATGGTTTTCCTCCAGTTCCAGGGCCAGGCATTCCAGAGTAACCAACTGCTTTTTCAGATCCTGAACCTGTCCTCTCTGGGACTCAATCATTTGGTCTTTCTTCTCAAGTTCTAGAAGCTGATGCTCCAAGACACTCCTCTGAGTCTCCCGATCCTTCTCGAGCTCTCTGATCTGCTCCCTCTGCACAGTTAGCTTCTGCTCTCGCTCCTGGACGGCCATAGGCAGATGCTCTAAAACAGACCTACACTTCTCTAGCTCCTGAATCTGTTCTTGCTGCAGATCTACCTCTTGGTTCCTCTTCTTCAGGTCTAGAGACAGCAATTCCAAAGCAGCCTTCTGCATTTCCCGTTGCTTCTCCAGTTCCTGGATTTGTCCCTGCAGAGTCTCCACCTCCCCTTCTCTTTCAGCTAGGGTCTGGGTCAGGAGGGCCAAATTCTCTTGCAGAGCCTTTCCTTGGGCCACCTTCAGCTCGCCCTGCTCTTGCAGAGCCTGGGCTCTCTCACGCTCACTCTCCACCTCCTCATTTTTCAGCTTCAGTGCTGAGCGAGCCGTTCTCAGGTCTTCTTCCAGGACGCCAGCAGCACTTGCCTGAGCCCTGGCTTCTGCGACAGCTGCTTGCAGGTGTTCCACCTGGGCTGTCAGGTTCTCCTTGGCTGCCTGAAGTAACTCTCGCTCACCCTGGAAGACAAGATGAAAAGCCACTTTAAACTACACTTCCCTGCTACTGTCACCCCAACGCTGGCCCTTTTCTTTCTTATTTTGTGGCACTAGCAGTGACAAGGACTTGGGCAAAAAAGTGGTAGTATATTCCAGTTAATCTGATACTGTAAAAGAGCATCCCTACTACCTCCCAGGACTCTGCTATGCCCAGGGCAGACTCTGGTCCTTCAGGACAAGGGGCAAAAATATCAACCTCAAATTCAGAAAAAGCAACTGAAGGAGGATTAACTGGGACCTTAATAATGGCCCCCAGGGACATGGAGACAGCCAGAGGAACTGATAGACTTGCTGAAGGAAGTGGGACACATGACCACAGGCCAAGGTGGGCCCAAGGGACTACTCCTGAGGCAAACCCCTCCCTGAAACCAGTAACACTTTACCTGGGCTTCCATTCGCTGTAGCTCTGCTCTCCGCAGGCGACTCTGTAAGGATGCCATAGTTTCATGTAGTTCCATCAGCTCAGATTCTAGGGAGTTCTGCTTTCCTTCCCACTTGGATTTCTCTTTGAGAAGAGGAGAGGAGACGTAGTGGAGTAAGACCCATGTTTGGGGTGGGGGAAAAGAGGGATATAGGTGCAGATGGAGGATGGGGAACGGATTCAAAGGGGAGGAAGGCCAAGGAGAGAATTCTATCCAGTGTCCTAGAGACATCAACCATCTGCCAGCTGCTTCTATTTGCCTGGCAGTACTCCCTGCTGCTGCCAGCCCCAGCATTGCCTGGTAATCATCCCAATACGTCCTCATCCTCATCACAGAGAGCCTTGGCCCTCAATTCCAGACAGGGTTGAGCCAGATGACACTGGAGGTCCCTTCTAGCCCCCAATCCTATAATTGTGCAGGAGCTCCTAGAGACCTGGGTGGCTCTGCTGGCTGCCCACCATTTCTGCAGCAGGCGTTGGAATCTCACTATTTTTGTGGCTCTCAGGGAACCCTCAAACGGTCTCAAAAAAGGCCAAGACCCAAGTTGTCCTCTTCTCTTTTTTTCTTTTCTTGAGATGGAGTCTTGCTCTGTCACCCAGGCTGGAATGCAGTGGCACAATCTCGGCTCACTGCAACCTCCACCTCCCGGGTTCAAGTGATTCTCCTGCCTCAGCCTCCCACCACCATGCCTGGCTAACTCTTCTCTTTTACAGTAGAAACTTGAGCTTCAAGACCCTTCCTCTACTGTCCTTTGTAAGGAGTCATGACATTTTCCAGTCCTTGGCTGGCACATGGATATGTCCTCCCCGGATCCCCTCTCCTTGCTTTCTCCCAAATAAGCTCATAATCCCTCAGTGACCAAAGGCTAACTTGGAGGACATAGTTGAAGACGATAAAAATAAGTAACATGGATGACAAAAGATGCAGAGTTTTATAATGTTCTTATAGTCCTGGCCCTGAGTCTCCAATTTTTTTTTTTTTAAATCTACAGAGACAGGGCCAAGCATGGTGGCTCACGCCTGTAACCCCAGCACTTTGGGAGGCCGAGGTGGGCGGATCATGAGGTCAGGAGTTCAAGACCA
This sequence comes from Theropithecus gelada, assembly GCF_003255815.1. NCBI lineage: Eukaryota > Metazoa > Chordata > Mammalia > Primates > Cercopithecidae > Theropithecus > Theropithecus gelada. The sequence goes on from NC_037678.1 coordinate 67,184,805, forward strand.
GCAAGACCAGCCTGACCAACATGATGAAACCTTGTCTCTACTAAAAATACATAAATTAGCCGGGCGTGGTGGCAGATGTCTGTAATCCCAGCTATTTGGGAGGCTGAGGCAGGAGAATTGCTTGAACCTGGGAGGCAGAGGTTGCAGTGAGCTGAGATCATACCACTGCACTCTAGCCTGGGTGACAGAGCGAGACTCCATCTCAAAAAAAAAAAAAAAAAAATCTAGAGACAGAAAATGGAAGCCCAGCCATTTCCTTCTTTCAGTTCACCAAATCTGTTCCTCCTAATCTCTTCTTCCAGGATGGGCCTCAAAGGGCAAGTAGAAGAAAAAATAGTTCAAGGGGGTCAGCACTCCTTTGGAAGTGCCTCTAGATATCATCTCACAGTTCTGGGTAAATAATGGAGTGCAGCTGGGCGCGGTGGCTCACACCTGTAATCCCAGCACCTTGGGAGATTGAGGCAGGCGGATCACTTGAGGCCAGGAGTTCAAGACCAGCCTGGTCAACATGGTGAAACCCCGTCTTTACTAAAAATACAAAAAAATTAGCCAGGCTTGGTGGCGCGTGCCTGTAATCCTAGCTACTTGGAAGGCAGAGGTAGAAGTGACATTGCACTCTAGCCTGGGTGACAGAGTGAGATGCCATCTCAAAAATAAAATAAAATAAAAATAAACAGAGTAGCTGCTAGGCCTGTGCCTGCCACTTCTGGGCTCCCCACCTGTCCCTTCTCCTCCCTCTAAATCTCCCTGCCTGTCTTGAGCTTCTCACCTTCCTGATTCTGGGAGAGCTGTCTCTGCAGATCCTGCAACTCTGTGTGGACCTGGCTCTTCTCAGCCTCAGTATCAGTTAGACGCTCTTCCAGTTTCTGGACCTGATCCCTCAGAACATCCTGGGAAAGGAAGGGCATGGCTAAACATGAGTTCCTCATCTTCCACAAAGCAATGCAGGGCTCAAGCTCTCTCCTCATTCTCAGCCTCTGTGGTGGGCTGCCATTGTGGACCTACTCCCAGATTGCTGGGTTACTTCCTCTGAACACATGTGCATTTAGCTCCCTGAAGTGATGACAGGCTCTATTCCACTTGGATGGAGTGAGAATGCCCTTCTGACCTGTCTATCTCTTTTGAAACAGAGCTCCTGCTCAAAGTTAGCCCAGGGGTCACCCCTTCCCTCTCAACACTCCTACTTCAAAGCTTAGCCCAAAGGTCATCTTTTCTTTCCTTCTGACCCTTCCCAAATCAGGATGAATTGCCCCTTCTTCCTAGTTCCAACAGTACATCACTTGCATCTGTTACTGATCCAATTAATTCTCTCAGTTCTACTTTCCAGTAGAATGCAGTTTGGTTCCTCCACCATGTCACAAGCCTTCTTTAGGCAGAGATCAGGTCTTTCTCCCTTCTGTATCCCCAGCTCAGAGTGGCTGACATATGGATGGCGCACTCAATTTGTATTGATTGATAGGTTCACTGTGAGGTGGAATTTATGAGATCTTTCAGACCTAGGCCTTGAACGTGCCCATAAATGCCAACCTCAAATCTCAGTGGTCATCAATTTCTAGGGTTTCTCTTGGAAGTCTAGGTACCAAGAATACATTCACAGCTGAGTGGAAAACGATGCAAAACAATACCACACATCTGCCCAGGTTTTTTTTTTTTTTTTTCTAAGATGGAGTTTCACTTTTATTACCCAGTCTGGAGTGCACTGGCACAATCTTGGCTCACTGCAACCTCCACCTCCCGGGTTCAAGTGATTCTCCTCCTCAGCCTCCAAAGTAGCTGGGATTACAGGCGCCCATCACCACCCCTGGCTAATTTTTGTATTTTTAGTAGAGATGGGGTTTCACCATATTGGCCAGGCTGATTTCGAACTCCTGACCTCAGGTGATCCACATGTCTCAGCCTCCCAAAGCACGGGATTGCAGGCGTGAGCCACCGTGCCTGGCCTACCCAGGGTTTTTTGGTTTACAGGGCTCATTCAAGATCCTCACTCATCTAATCCTCAAAATCCTGAGGAGGCACTATCTGCCCTACTCTGCAAGGGAAAACAAGGCCCAGGAACTCCAAATGCTTCATTTGTAGTTGCCAGGGGGTAAGTGATAGAGGTGAAACTCATCCCAACTTGATCTCAGGAATAAAACAGGTCAAACTGCTTCATACATCTTTGCCTCATGCTTTTCGAGGGATGTAGAGTTCAGGAAAGGGGAGCAGAGAAACATACCCGGGTCTGTTGAGTCTTCCACAGGTCTTGATGAAGCTTGTGGAGGGCAGATGCTACTGCCTCAGCGGAGAGAGCAGTCAGCAGGGGCCCTCCCTTAAAGAGGCTCCTAGCTCCATTCTGGTCTGAAAAAAAGAGGAAAACCTCCTCACCTAGCTGCCACTATGCAAAGAAACAGCCAGACCTCCCCAAACACAGCCCTGGCCTTCCCATTGGTCCCTCCTCTCCGCAAAGAACCCCTTCTCAGCAGTTTGCTCATCACATATTTTCTCCATAAGTATGGGCCAGGCACTATGATGGGTGCTAGATAACGCCAGCTATCGCTTATTACACACTTAATAAGTGCCAGGAACCGTGTAAGCGATTCACATCTGCAACCTCATAACTCCTTGATGAAATTATAAGGTAAGTACTTTTAACATCCTCATTTTGTAGTTGAGGAAAATCAAGCTCAGAGAGGATAGGTGACTTGCCCAAGGACACATGGCTAGCAAACAGTAGAGCTGGGGCTTAAACTCAGAATTAATTCCCAAGTGTGTAATCTTAGCCCCGAAGCAATATGGCCTAACAAATAGCATTCCTCTCCCTTTCCCCTGGGAGCCAGGCCTGGCTTTGGCCCAAAGGACCTAGTTCTGGAGTGGCTGTCTCACCTGGCTCAAGGCCCCAGAAGGAAGGAGCAGAGTCTCCCCCACCACTCAGCTCAGGCCTGCTCTCACAAACAGACCCCAGGGCCTGCTGCAGGACAGAGTAGAGGCTGGCCAGCTGGGCCTGGGCCTGGTTCCCGGGCTGCTGCTCCGTGGCCAGTGCTTCTAGCTGGCTCTCTGTGCTGCGCAGTCGCAGCTGTAGTTGGGCTGCCTTGGCTTCCTGGGCCCACAAGGAAGCTCGCAGCTGCTGCTCCGTGATACGAGATGCCCCCAGCTCCTCCAGCAGCTGTGTTTCCTGGGCCAGAAAGTCAGCCTCCTTTTCCTTCACCTCTTGCCTTAGTAATTCCATCTGCCAAGGAGGAATTGTACATACTATAAGCAGGAAGTGGATATCCTCTCCTCAGGCCTTCCCAGGCCAGACCCCACTCAATCCTTTTACAAACTCTGATCAGGGCTGGGAGGATTTCAGCTCAGCTCTCAGGTAGGTAGAGGGGCTCTGAAATGAGTATTACCCTAGATCTAACACCTGGCTGCCTGCTGACTACTGAACACCTGGGCCCAAGTTGCTATGCTAATGGATTTCAGCCCTGGCTCTCTGGCTTGCTGGCTCCCTGCTAAGATCAGAACTCTGCCATGAAACCCCGACGCTGCACCTAGTAAGACCAGTCACAATAATAGCTACCATGTACTGAATGCTTATTGTGTTCCTGACACTTTATATACTCCTATAATGGTTATAGGAATTAGGAACAAGAATTATCACCCTTGTTTTATCGATGAAGAAGCTGACGTTCACACAATTAGAGAGTGGTACAACTTACATTCAAACTCAAGACTGTTGAACAGCCAAACCTGTGTGCCCTTAACCCCTGCAATCCACCATCTGGCTCTTCCTTCCCTCCTAGATCATCTTTCCTCTGTATACATCTGGGGTTCTGATGTGGGCAGACTGAGTACCTGGAAGTCTTCCTGCTGCCTGCCTGATCTGGAGTATTTCTGGTTGCTCATTCTCCCTGCTACATCTTGCCAACCAGACCCAGCACAGTTGGAAGTGGCTGTGCTGGAACCAGGCCTTGTGGGCTCCATCCTTGTGTGCACTTTGCTCTGGGCTGTCAGGTTTCCCACAGGAGCCATGCCCATCTCTGGGTCAGGTTCCCAAGCCCCCACCTTCTCTAGTCCTGGCTTCCCCCTCCTGTAGGGGTACTGAGGCACCAGCCTATCCTGTAATCAGGAAAAATAGATGGGTCCTCTCCATGAGAGGACTCAGAGCAATCAATCCACCGCTTCAGGATCAGGCTTCTGCCAGGGATGCAGGGCTCATAACCAGAGTGGGAAGTACCTGGGCACTGAGCTCTTTCTGTTCTCCCTGGGCCTCCTGCATGTCCTGGCGCAGGGCGCTCAGCTCTTGTTGTCGAATAGAGTCAGCTTCTTGTAAAACAAGGAGTCTCTGTTCCTTTTCCATCAGTGACAGAGTCAGACTAAAAGAGAGGGGTCAGAGTGCTGGGCCATTCTCTTAGGGAATGAAAAATTACCGTCTCATCGGAGTATTCTAAAGATAGCATTAATAATCAAAATAGAAATAGTAATGATAATGATTATGATGTAACAATAAGAGCTATCATTTACTGAGCACTTACTATAAGTGCTCCTAGGTACTTCCTGCAGATGATGCCTCATTTCAACCTCACAGGTTTTTGTTGTTGTTGTTGTTGTTGTTGTTTTTGAGACAGAGTCTTGCTCTGTTACCCAGGCTGGGGTGCAGTGGCACGATCTCAGCTCACTGCAGCCTCTGCCTCCTGGGTTCAAGTGATTCTTGTGCCTCAGCCTCCCGAGTAGCTGGGATTATAGGCATGTGCCACCACGCCCAGCTATCAACCTTACAGTTATTCTTCTCTGGCAAATTTCACATAAACCTTATATTAGTACCTCACCTTCAACATGTCCAAATCTTCCCCGTCCCTCTCCTCTCCTCCCCTGCCTACCCAATCATCTCCTACTATGTTCCCTAGTTCAGTGAATGGCACTTCCATCCACACAGTGTCCCAACATAGAACCTTGACCACTCCAGAGTTCTCCCTTCAACCTACCTATAGCAATCTATGATTACATACAATTGCTTCTAACTCCCTTAACATCCTTTAAACCTCTTCTCCTCCTCTCTCCTCCTCTTCCCCACTACCCTACCTTGGTTTAGCTTTAGGATCTCTCATCAGGACGACTGTACCAGCCTAACTTGTCGTCCTGCCTCTAGTTTCATCACCAAAATGATTTGTCCCTTCTCAAACTGTGTTTTTGTTTTGTTTTGTTTTGAGATGGAGTCTCGCTCTGTCACTGAAGTGGGAGTGCAGTGGCGTGATCTCAGCTCACTGCAACCTCCGCCTCTTGGTTCAAGCAATTCTCCTGCCTCAGCCTTCCAAGTAGCTGGTATTACAGGCACCCACCACCATGCCCAGCTAATTTTTTTGGTATTTTTAGTAGACATGTTGGCCAGGCTGGTCCCTTCTCAAATTCCTGCAGCACTAAGAATACAAGCTGCTCTTCACTCTGAATGGTCTTCTGTCACTCCTGATGTCTCATGTCATTATAATCCCTTCAAATACATAAGTTGGATTATATCAATTTCCCTGCTTAAAATTCTCCAGCGGTTTCCTATGAAACTCAAACTACAAACTCCTTGCTGTGACCTACCAAATCCGGAATGCTGTGGACCTGCCCAGCTCATGCCACTCTCCTCATTCACCAACCTCCAATCACAATCCAATCAGGCTCCGACCACTCTTTCAGTTCCACCAAACACTGTAAACTTTTATCTGCCTCATGGCCTTTGCACATGATTTCTCCTCTTACAGAATAGAACTCCCCCATGGCCGGGCGCGGTGGCTCGAGCCTGTAATCCCAGCACTTTGGAAGGCCGAGATGGGTGGATCACGAGGTCAGGAGATCGAGACCATCCTGGCTAACACGGTGAAACCCCGTCTCTACTAAAAAATACAAAAAACTAGCCGGGCGAGGTGGCAGGTGCCTGTAGTCCCAGCTACTCGGGAGGCCGAGGCAGGAGAACGGCGTAAACCCGGGAGGCGGAGCTTGCAGTGAGCTGAGATCCGGCCATTGCACTCCAGCCTGGGCGACAGAGCGAGACTCTGTCTCAAAAAAAAAAAAAAAAAAAGAACTCCCCCTCATCCTCTTACATGGGTAGCTCCACTTCATGCTGAGTGCTCAGTTTAAACGCAACTTCCTGAGAAAAGTCTTCCCTAACAACGGTTCTAAAGTAGGTCTCTTCTATCTCACCCTGTTTCCTCCATGTGTCATAATCTGTAAAAATTTGAGTTATTTGATTAATGTCTTCCCCACCAAACTATAAATTCTATTGGGGCAGGGTATCACTGTATCCCCAGGCACGGTGCCTGGTGCAAAATGGGTATTCTTGAAATATTTACTAAATAAATGAAATTCAAGCTTTTAAGACAGGAACCATGTCCTCTCCACATGGCTACATGTACATCCCAGAGTTGTAGACATGAAAGGCAAGGTGGCCTGAGCAAACAACTCTCAATATCACAGTGACCATGGCAGCCAAATAGCCACATCCATGGCCTATCTAGCCTACCTGGCCTTCTCTCTCTCCAGTTCCTTCTGAATTCGGTTATACTCCTGGGTCTCTCTCAGCTTCTCCTGAACCTCTTGCTCCACCAGCCTCTGGGAGTCATCCTGGGCCACCAGCTGAGACTTCAGGTCCTCCACCTGGAAAGTTAAGGGCATGGAGACCAAGATGGCAGGGCAGGGGGCCAGTGGGAAGATGCTCCTCACCTAGGGCTTCAGGGTCCTTCGAGGTTTACCATAGTCAGTGGTCATTTCCAATGCTCTGGCAGTTCCACCAATCCCTACACACTCTTCTTAACCACCCCCTTCCTCAATACAATTAGGCTTGGTCATCTGCCTCCCAGCCTCACATATGCTGCACAGAGGCAGGCACAAATAAAAATTTTCGCTGGGCTAGGTGCAGTGAATCACACCCGTATTCTCAACACTTTGGGAGGCCAAGGCAGGCAGACTGCTTGAGACCAGGAGTTTGAGATCAGCCTGGGCAACATAGTGAGACCCTGTCTCTATAAAAATTTAAAAATTAGGGCCGGGCGCGGTGGCTCAAGCCTGTAATCCCAGCACTTTGGGAGGCCGAGATGGGCGGATCACGAGGTCAGGAGATCGAGACCATCCTGGCTAACGCGGTGAAACCCCGTCTCTACTAAAAAAAATACAAAAAACTAGCCGGGCGAGGTGGCGGGCGCCTGTAGTCCCAGCTACTCAGGAGGCTGAGGCAGGAGAATGGCGTAAACCTGGGAGGCGGAGCTTGCAGTGAGCTGAGATCCGGCCACTGCATTCCAGCCTGGGCGACAGAGCGAGACTCCGTCTCAAAAAAAAAAGAAAAAAAAAAAAAAGAAAAGTCAGAACATCATTTGATATAGGATTCTGAGAAGCAACCTAGTATGTAAAAATATTAGATTTATGGCAAGGATGGAAAGAATAATTGCAATTGAGACAGCCGGGGAAAATACAAGCTCTGCGACCATTACAGAGAAAGAAGTCACTCTCCCAGGGCTCTGAGAGGCACACGCTCAACTCTGAGCACCCTTTAATTTTCCACTCAGTACTGTGGCCCACCCATCTACTCTCCCAAACCAGGCAGCAGGGCCAAGGTTCTCCCTGTCCTGCAGGAGGAAGTGGGAAGGCCTGGCTGTGTTGGGGAAGGACCATGGGACTGGGTGGGGAGGAGGAGGGGACCTGCTTCTGCAGGTCCATCTTATCCTGTAGCAGGGAGCTGCTCTCTTGTTGGAGGGCAGCAAGGTCATCTCTGTGCTGCCGGGTTGCCTCCTTCAGCTCCCGCTGAGCCTCCTGGAGCTGGGTCTGTAGCATTCCAGTGGTCTCCTGAAGAGGGATAAGACATCAGTGAGTAAAGGAAATCTGTGTTGTATAAATACTGTTTTTTTTTAGTGGGGTGGCAAAAGCTGAGGCAGGAGCCAGCAATCCACATTGTTTCCACCTCACCGTCTCACTTCCTAGTCCCTCTCCTCCCTCACAGAGTGCATTGGCTCACCCAGGTTTCTTGGTCAGGGTCCACGAGTTGGTAATAGTCTCTCACTCAGACCATGGCAACAGTCTCCTAACTGTATCCCTACTTCCACTTGATGCCATGATCCCCTAAAAACACACACACACACTATTCTCTACTCAGCAGCTAAAGTATTTAAAAAAACATACACAGGTATGTATATGCATGTGTATATGTATATACAAATAAATCATATCCCACCCCTGCTTTTTAAATACCACCCAACTGGCCAGGCGCGGTGGCTCACACCTGTAATCCCAACACTTTGGGAAACTGAGGTGGGTGGATCACTTGAGGTCAGGAGTTTGAGACTAGCCTGGCCAACATGGTGAAACCCTTTCTCCACTAAAAATACAAAAATTAGCCAGGCGTGGTGGTGGGCACCTGTAATCCCAGCTACTTGGGAGGCTGAGGCACAAGAATTGCTTGAACCCGGGAGGCGAAGGTTGTAGTGAGCTGAGATGGTGCCACCACACTCTAGCCTGGGTGACAGAGTGAGACTCAGTCCCAAATACATAAATACGTACATACATACATACATACCACCCAACAGTTTCCCACTGCCCTTAGAACAAAATCCAAGCTCCTACAATGGTTGACAAAGGGCTTCTGGCTACCACTCCACTTGCCCCTGAGTTTATCAAGCTGGAGCCACACTGCCTCCTTTTTGTCCTTGAACTTCCCAACCCCTCTTCTGTGTCACAGGGCCCTTGTGACAGGTGTTTCCTCTGCCTAAAGTGTTCTTCCCATGTCAGGCATTTCTTTTACATGGCTTGAGATATAATTCATATACCATACAATTCATTCATTTAACGTATACAATGTAGTGGGTTTTAGGATATTCAGAGTTGTACAACTATCACTGCAATCAAGTTTAGAACATTTCCATCAATCCCAAAATAAACTCCGTGCCCATTCACTGTCACTCCCCATTCCCCACCCCACTCCCTACCGTAAATCTGCTTTCTGCCTCTATAGAGTTGCCTGTTCTTGGTGTTTCATATAAATGGAATCATATCATATATAATATATGGCCTCTTGTGATGGGCTCTTCCACTTAATCTGATATTTTCAAGGTTCACCTATGTCGTATCACGGAGCTGGTTTCTTTTTTTCTTTTTTTTCTCACTCTGTCGCCCAGGCTGGAGTGCAGTGGCGCGCTCTTGGCTCACTGCAATCTCCACCTCCCAGGTTCACGCCATTCTCCTGCCTCAGCCTCCCGAGTAGCTGGGACTACAGGGGCCCGCCAACACGCCTGGCTAATTTTTTTTTATTTTTAGTAGAGACGGGGTTTCACTGTGTTAGCCAGGATGGTCTCGATCTCCTGACCTCAGGATCCGCCCGCCTCGGCCTCTCATGCTGGGATTACAGGCGTGAGCCACTGCGCCCAGCCAGAGCTGGTTTGTTTTTAACCTTCAAGTCTCAGCTCAGATGTTACTTTCTCAGTGAGGCCTTCCCTGACCACTAAGTGCAAACTGACCTCCTTTGAATCACTCTCAGTTGTATCACTCTATTTCCTTTACAGCGCTTATTACAAACTGTAATAATCTCATTTGCTTTGTGTCTGCTCATTTGTCATCCATCTCTGCCACAGGAATGTAAGTTCCCTGAGGGCAGGGGCAATGTCTGTCATACTGACTGCTGTGCCACACCTTTTTTTTTTTTGAGTCGTGCACTGTCACCCAGGCTGGAGTGCAGTGGTGTGACCTTGGCTCACTGCAACCTCCGCCTCCTGGGTTCGAGCGATTCTCCTGCCTCAGCCTCCCAAGCAGCTGGGATTATAGGTAAACGCCACCACGCCCAGCTAATTTTTGTATTTTTGTAGAGATGGGGTTTCACCAGGTTGGCCAGGCTGGTCTCGAACTCCCGACCTTAATTGATCTGCCCGCCTCGGCCTCCCAATGTGCTGGGATTACAGGTGCCTGCCACCATACCTGGCTAATTTTTGTATTTTCAGTAGAGATGGGTTTCACCATGTTGCCCAGGCTGGTCTCCAGACCTTAGGTGATCCACCCGCCTTGAACTGCCAAAGTGCTGGGATTACAGGCGTGATCTACCCCACCCGGCCTGTGCCACACCTTTACGTACTTGTCATGTGTCAGCACTTAGCACAGGCCTGGCACATAAGAAGTGCCCAAGAACTCTTCGTGGTCGAATGGGTAAATGAGTGCCCCTTTCTCCCCTACTCACGAGTCCACCCTCCATACCTGCTCCTTTAACTTCTGGACTTTCATGTCCTGCCTCAGCCGTTCCAGTTGTTGGCTGGCATCTGCTAGCTCCTTCTGGGTCTGCAGCAGTGTCTCCAGGAGGGATACTCTCTCTTTCTCTGTTTCCAGCTGCATCTGTGGACGGGTAGGAGGGTAAGGGCTTGTGGGCTCAGGGTTACCATGCTCACCAATGAGGCCACAAGCACATCCCAGCTGCTCTAGGGCTTTTCTAGCGGATGAGAAGGGGCTGAGGACAAAGGAAGGTCTCAACCCATGGGTTCAGAACAAGGAAGTGCAAAGATTACCACTGGTTTGCAAGCTGACAGGATGTGGTACATGTCAGCCCTCCCTCAGGAAGTATGACATACTGCCGGAACTGTGGCTAATGGTGTGGACCACCCTGCTCACTGGTAGCAGAGTGGGTAGCTACGCTCTCTTCTGGAAGCCCCTCTGCAGCACCACTCTTGGGAGTGGAAAAGGAAGTGGTCAAAAGTAAGGAGATCGCTGATTGGACGGGCAGCTTCAATCCTCGTAGCTTCTCACCTGGCATAGGGCACTCTCTGCCTGGGTTCGTTCTTCTTCCCTCTGGGCCCGGATGGCCTCCATTTCTGTCTGCTGCTCCTTTAGCCTCACTTCAAGCTCCATTTTTTCCCTCTCTAAGCTCTCCAGAGCCTTCGCCAGCTCCTGCTGGTGCCAGGAGCGCTCCTTCTCCTGGCCACATGAAAGAAACACCATAAGAACCAAATGGGTGAGGAGGGAAGGCAGGAAAACTGGATTGGAAAAACAAAGTCTTTCTACTACTCACTAGCTGGGTGACCTTGGTACCTCTCTAAGCCTGTTTCCTCCTCTGCAAAGCAAGGCTAATAATCCCTGCCTTATCTATCTTAACAAATTTTATGACAACCACATGAGAGTAATTTTTAAAAATCAAATGATGTAATACATGTGGAAGTACCTTCCAAACTGCAATTGTCCCTTATATATGCTACAGGTATCTGGGTTTTAAAATTCTATTTTTTAATGTTTTTTGGAGACGGAGTCTTGCCCTGTCACCCAGGCTGGATTGCAGCGGCACCATCTCTGCTCACTGTAACCTCCACCTCTCAGGTTCAAGTGATTCTCCTGTCTCAGCCTCCTCAGTAGCTGGGACTACAAGTGCCCCCCACCATGCCCAGCTAATTTTTGTATTTTTAATAGAGATGGGGTTTCACCATGTTGCCAGGCTGGTCACGAACTCCTGACCTCAAGTGATCTGCCTGCCTCGGCCTCCCAAAGTGCTGGGATTACAGGCATGAGCCACTGTGCCTAGCCTAGGCATTTTTGTTTTTAGAGATGGGGTCTCACTATGTTGCCTAGGCTGGACTTGAACTCCTGGGCTCAAGTGATCCTCCTGCCTCAGCCTCCTGAGTAGCTAAGACCACAGGGGCACGCCACCACACACAGCTCCGTATTTGTTATCTTTAAAGCAGCCACGGTTGACAGTTGTAACAATGACCTGAGCTGGCCAATTCTGGCTGTCTGCTGCCTGCTCTCCTTTACTCAGGGTTGCAGAGTTAGGCCCTGAAGAATCAGGCCTGGCCCAGTGAGGATGTCTCCCTGTATTATATAAGAGCATTAGAAGAGGGGTGCTGCTTATCTTAGAGGTCCTCCAGCCACCAAAGCTTTCCCAAGCTCTCTGACTAGTTCAGGACCCTCTATTAGGTGCCCAGGATAGAGGTGAAGGGCTCTGGAGTTGGGCTGCCTGGGTGAAAATCTTTTTTTTTTTTTTTTGAGACAGAATTTCGCTCTTGTCGCCCAGGCCGGAGTGCAATGGCGCAATCTCAGCTCACTGCAACCTCCACCTCCTGGGTTCAAGCGAATCTCCTGTCTCAGCCTCCCAAGTAGCTGGGATTACAGGCATGCGCCACCACACCCGGCTAATTTTGTATTTTTAGAGATAGGGTTTCTCCATGTTGGTCAGGTGATCTGCCCGCCTCGGCCTCCCAAAGTGCTGGGATTACAGGCATGAGCCACCGCGCCTGGCGAAAATCTTTAATCTACCACTATTAGCATGATCTCAATTTCTAAACATCTCTGTGCCTCAGTTTCGTCATCTATTAAAATGGGGATAACAATGGTGTCATTCTCGTCATTCTCCTCAGGATGGAGATAAGTCGTGTGAATCACTTTAAATGTGCTTAGCACACAGAAAGCGGGCAATACACAACAGCCAGCATCATCATGACATTAGTATTCCCTGAACTTTTCCTTTAAAATGCTTGTAAGTTTGTCACTGCTTATTCATGTAATGGGAATGCCTCTAGTGTTTCAGCCTTCCAAGTGTCATCCTGTGCAGCTTTCCCCCTCATTCACTATACCTTGGCTACACACACTTGCCTCCTTCTAGGCCCCTGAGCACACTAAACAGTTTCTTTTTTTTTTTTTTGAGACGTGCTCTGTCACCCAGGCTGGAGTGCAGTGGCGCAATCTCAGCTCACTGCAAGCTCCACCTCCCGGGTTCACATCATTCTCCTGCCTCAGCCTCCTGAGTAGCTGGGACTACCGGTGCCTGCCACCACATCTGGCTAATTTTTTTTATTTTTAGTAGCGACAGGGTTTCACCATGTTGGTCAGGCTGGTCTTGAACTCCTGACCTCGTGATCTGCCCACTTCGATCTCCCAAAGTGCTGGGATTACAGGCGTGAGCCACCGCGCCTGGCCCACTTTCTTTTTTTTTTTAAGATGAACTCTAGCTCTGTTGCCCAGGTTGGAGTGCAGCGGTGCGATCTTGGCTCACTGCAATCTCCACCTCCCAGGTTCAAGTGATTCTCCTGCCTCAGCCTCCCAAGTAGCTGGGATTACAGGTGCCCGCCACCATTCCCAGATAATTTTTTTGTATTTTTAGTAGCGACAGGGTTTCACCATGTTGGCCAGGCTGGTTTTGAATTCCTAACCTCAACTGATCTGCATGCCAGGGCCTCCCAAAATGCTAGGATTACAGGTGTGAGCCAGTGCACCCAGCCAACACATTCATGCCTCAAAGCCTTGACTCATGTTTCCTTCTACCTGGAAAGCCCTTCTCCACCCCGACTCCATCATTCCTCACAGCTAAACTGACACTTCCTTGGTGAAGCCTTCCCAGACCATACAATTGACAGTGGTCTGGCTGGACATGGTAGTTCATGCCTATTATCCCATCACTTTGCGAGGCCGAGGAAGGATGATCACTTGAGCCCAAGAGTTTGAGACCAGCCTAGGCAACATGATGAAACCCCTTATCTACAAAAAAATACAAAAATTAGTCGGGTGTGGTGGTTCACTCCTGTGGTCCCAGCTACTTAGGAGGCTGAGGTAGGAGGATCACTTGAGGCCAGGAGGGCCTTGAGAGTGAGGCTGCAGTAAGCCCTGATCACACCACTACACTCCAGCCTGGGCAACAGAGCGAGACTCTGTCTCAAAATAAATAATAATAATACAAAGAAAAAAAGAGGTCTTCCTTTGTTCTTCCTTATAAAACCCAGCAATGTGTAATGTCACAGTTATAGGACAGTCGTGAATGACAAATCATTTTACCCTCTGGTTCAAAAAGCCAGACAGAGGATATAGCTCAGTGGCAGAGTATGTGACTACAAAAAGCCAAAGCCAACTGTAAAAACATAAAAAAGATGAATGTTAATAGCAGTTGCAAGTGTTAAAAAAACTGATCTATTTGCTCTATGTGAGTTAGAAGTGTGTTATAGCTACAAGAAGAGCTAATTCTGTGATGTGTAGGAAGTAACAGTCCAGCATTGCTGGTATGATCACGAACGGAATATTCTGCCCAGTTCAAAGTGCCACCTTCGCACTGGGACATGAGTAAATTGTAACATGCCTAGAGGAAAGCAACCATGTTGGTGGGGTATTTCAAGCAAATCTAAGGCTCATTTGTTCCTGGTAATAGATTTTGGTTCAACATGAATTTCCTAATAACTACATCTATCTAAAATAAATGGGCAGCCAAGCGATGGAATATAACAGCAGCTAAGCAACCATTCGGAAGGGACATTACAGAGGTGGACAAAGCAGAAATGGTTTGGAGTTTGGGCCCTGAATCCGTTATCTACCCCTTATTAGCCATGTAACCCTGACTTCTCTTTTTATATTTTATTTATTGAGAGATGGGGATCTTACTATGTTGCCCAGGCTGGTCTCAAACTCCTGGCCTCTAGCGATCCTTCCGCCTTGGCCTCCCAAATTGTTGGGATTACACGTGTGAGCAGCCCTGAGTGACTTCTCTATGCATTTATTCACCTTTATTGTGTGAATAAAGCATTCAGCATGGTGCTTGGCATGGAGAAGTGCTTAATAAGTGTCCAATATCATTACTCTTTTTTTTTTTTTTTTTGAGACGGAGTCCCGCTGTGTCGCCCAGGGTGGAGTGCAGTGGCCGGATCTCAGCTCACTGCAAGCTCCGCCTCCCGGGTTTTTACGCCATTCTCCTGCCTCAGCCTCCCGAGTAGCCGGGACTACAGGCGCCCGCCACCTCGCCCGGCTAGTTTTTTGTATTTTTTAGTAGAGACGGGGTTTCACCGTGTTAGCCAGGATGGTCTCGAACTCCTGACCTCGTGATCCGCCCGTCTCGGCCTCCCAAAGTGCTGGGATTACAGGCTTGAGCCACCGCGCCCGGCCTATCATTACTCTTAAAAGGGAGACAGGCAGTAGATGGAAGAATAAAGAATACAACTGCCAAGAGTGTTTCTTTCTTTTTTTTTTTCTTTGAGACAGAGTCTCACTCTGTTGCCCAGGCTGGAGTGCAGTGGTGTGATCTCGGCTCACTGCAACCTCCACCTCCCTGGTTCAAGCAATTCCCCTGCCTCAGTCTCCCAAGTAGCTGGGATTACAGGTGCACACCACCACACCTGGTAATTTTTTTGTATTTTTCGTAGAGATGGGGTGTCACCATGTTGGCCAGACTGGTCTCGAACTCCTGACCTCAGGCAATCCACACACCCAGGCCTCCCAATGTGCTGGGATTACAGGTGTGAGCCACCATGCCCGGCCTCCCAAGAGTGTTTCTAATTGCTAGGATTCCAGGAGAAGGCAGTCACTGTTAAAACTAACAGGCTGTCGAGAGTTGTAAGAGGGCAGTTAACCTGCTCAATCATAGAGAAACAGTAAAGTGGGACAATCAGAAGTCAGGAGGATTAGCTGAATGAGAGAAAAGGAAAAGGGAGAAAAGGCCCTTTCATGACCCAATATGGCCACTATAGTCAATCCTTTTAGGGAAACCAAGGCCACGTAGGTAGCTGGTTTATCATTCAGAAGTTTCATAGCATCTTTTATTTACGGAGTTTTCGGTACATGGTATACATCTGATTCCTGCTAGGGAACTGCCTTCTGGATAGTGTTCATTCCGCAAATACTTTTAAGCACCGACTATAGACTAGGCACATAATTCCAAAAATAAGCAAACTTCTGGTTATCATCTTGCCAACAAGCCTGCCCCATAATAACAATCAAATTATAAATACACATAAAGCACAAGTCAACTTCCATTTCCAGATACTTGATAAACAAGATCTCTGAACCCTCCAGCTATGAAATAGCAAAAAGTGCTGGATAAAATATTAAATATGTATTTTAATGTCACAGAACCAGCAGGAAAATAATAAAAATTCCACAGAAGCCAAAAGCAAAGCAAGACTTGTGGTGTAAGCCAGGTGTGGTGGCTCACACCTATAATCCCAGCACTTTGGGAGGTTGGGGCAGGAGGATTGCTCAAAGCTAGGAGTTTGAGACCAGCCTAGGCAACAAAGCGAGATCACATCTCTACAAAAAAAAAAAATTAGCCAGGCATGATGGTGCATGCCTGTAGTCCTAGCTAGTCTGGAGGCTGAGGCAGAAGGATTGCTTAAACCCAGGAGTTTGAAGCTGCAGTAAGCTAGAGTTGTACCACTGCACTCCAGCCTGGGTGACAGCAAGACCTTGTCTTAAGGTCAGAAGTTCAAGACCAGCCTGGCTGATGTGGTGAAACCCAGTCTCTACTAAAAATACAAAAATTAGCCAGGTGTGGTGGCACATGCCTGTAATCCCAGCTACTTGGGAGGCTGAAGCATGAGAATTGGTTGAACCCAGGAGGCGGAGCTGAAATATCACCACTGCCTGGGCAAGACTCTGTCTCCAAAAGAAAAAAAAAAGTAAATCCATTATCTTTCACCCAATGCAAATGTAATTTAGAATTTAAAATAAAAATAAAGGCAATTCCTAGAGAAGCATTCCACCACCAGCTTTGCTATGGCGGCAATTCCCCCAGATTCCTGGCAGCCACCCAACGTTTACTTGGAGACCAGCATGGGAATAATTGTGCTGGAGCTGTACTGGAAGCATGCTCCAAAGACCTGTAAGAACTTTGCTGAGTTGGCTTGTCGAGGTTACTACAACGGTACAAAATTCCACAGAAATTATCAGACTTCATGATCCAAGGAGGTGACCCAACAGGGACAGGTCGAGGTGGTGCATCTATCTATGGCAAACAGTTTGAAGATGAACTTCATCCAGATTTGAAATTCACGGGGGCTGGAATTCTTGCAATGGCCAATGCGGGGCCAGACACCAATGGCAGCCAGTTCTTTGTGACCCTCGCCCCCACCCAGTGGCTCGACGGCAAACACACCATTTTTGGTCAAGTGTGCCAGGGCATAGGAATGGTGAATCGCGTGGGAATGGTAGAAACAAACTCCCAGGACTGCCCTGTGGATGATGTGAAGATCATTAAGGCATACCCTTCTGGGTAGACTTGCTACCCTCTTGAGCAGCTCTTCTGAGATGGCCCCAGTGGACCAGCTTCCAGATGACATAGAATGACATGTAATGCTAAATTTCATTTTGGCTTTGCAAATCATGAAGCTTAGGAGCCCTGGGGTCTTGGGTGAGTTAGAGATGGAAGTACATTTTAATAGGATGCTTCTTTTCTCTTCCCCCAGTGCCTAGGTTGCCAGAGCATTTGCACAAATGCCCCTGTTTACCGATAGGTGACTACTTACTACACATGACTCATAATGCTGCTTCTTGTGCATGTCTGCTCTGATATACTTCGAACAATGTAGCAGACACTGTCATTTCTCAGTGGTTTTGCCTAACCAAACGTCTTCCTAAGGAGATTTGTATTCTGGCCTACACTGCAGTCCTTGATTGTTGACAGTCACAGAATTCCAAACCAAGTAGTGTCTATCAGCCCTTTTAACTCTGTGCACACCCTATTTCAGTCTTACATTTGTTCTTCTAGGGAATGTATGCATCTCTATATATATTTTCCCTCTCAAAACCAGAACATCAACACTGCTGTTTCTGACACTTCAGACATCCCACGCAAAGCCACATTGAATTTTTGCCAAATGAAAAATGCATCCAACAATCAAGTTTCTAAGAAGGTGTCAAGTGGGGAATAATACTGTATAATAATCAAGAAATTAATTTATTAAAAGGAAGCAGAAGCATTGACCATCTTTTTTCCAGAGAAGAGGAGAAATCTGTAGTGAGCAAAGGACAGACCATGAATCCTCCTTCAGAAGTAGTCCTCTCAGAAAGGAGAAGTGCCACTCAAGTTCTTTTAACCCAAGACTTTAGAGAAATTAGGTCTGAGATTTTTATATGTTCAGTTGTTTATGTATAAAAATAACTTTCTGGATTTTGTGGGGAGGAGTAGGAGAGGAAGGAAGTTAATACCTATGTAATACATAGAAACTTCCAAAATAAAATGCCATTGATGGTTGAAAAAAATAAATAAATAAAAATAAGGCAGGTGGCTGGGCGTGGTAGCTCACACCTGTAATCCCCAGCACTTTGGGAGGCCAAGGTGGGCAGATTACCTGAGCCCAGGAGTTCAAGATCAGCCTGGGTAACATGACATAACCAATAAAAAAAAAATTACAAAAATTAGCCAGGCATGGTGGTTCATGCCTGTGGTCCCAGCTACTCAGGAGGCTGGAGAGGATCACTTGAGCCCGTGAGGTCGAGGCTGTAGTGAGCCATGATTGTACCACTGCGCTCTAGCCTGAGTGACAGAGCAAGACCTTGTCTCAAAAAAAAAAAAAAAAAAAGAAAGAAAGGCCAGGCAGATGCGGCTGAGGCAGGAGTATCACGAGCCTGGGAGTTTGAGGCTGCAGTGAGCTATGATTGTGCCAGTATACTCTAGCCTGGGTGACCAGAGCAAGATCTTGTCTCTAAACAAAACAAGCAAACAGACAAAAATCTGGACTGGGGTTAATAAATTATAGTATGTGGGCCAAATCTGGCTCACCACCTGTTGCTCTGTGGCTGTGAGCTAAGAGTGGTTTTTACTTTTTTTTTTTGAGACAGAGTCTCACTCTGTCGCCCAGGCTGAAGTGCAATGGTACAATCTTGGATCACTGCAACCTCCACCTCTCAGGTTCAAGCAATTGTCCTGCCTCAGCCTCCCAAGTAGCTGGGACTACAGGTATGTGCCACCACACCCAGCTAATATTTTTGTATTCTTAGTAGAGATGGGGTTTCACCATGTTGGCCAGACTGGTCTCGAACTCCTGACCTCAGGTGATCCGCCCGCCTAGGCCTCCCAAAGTGCTGGGATTATAGGTGTGAGCCACTGCACCCAGCCTTTACCTTTTAGGCTTTTTTTTTTTTTTTTTTAAAGAGACAGGGCCTTGCTATGTTGCCCTGGTTGGTCTCAACCAATCGTCCTGCCTCAGCCTCCCAAAGTGGTGGGATTATAAGCATGAGCCACTGCATCCAGCCTTTACATTTTTAATGGTTAAAAACAATAATGTTTTGTGGCCGGGCGCAGTGGCTCAAGCCTGTAATCCCAGCACTTTGGGAGGCCGAGACGGGCGGATCACGAGGTCAGGAGATCGAGACCATCCTGGCTAACACGGTGAAACCCCGTCTCTACTAAAAACTACAAAAAACTAGCCGGGCGAGGTGGCGGGCGCCTGTAGTCCCAGCTACTCGGGAGGCTGAGGCAGGAGAATGGCGTAAACCCGGGAGGCGGAGCTTGTAGGGAGCCGAGGTCCGGCCACCACACTCCAGCCTGGGCGACAGAGCGAGACTCCGTCTCAAAAAAAAAAAAAAAAATGTTTTGTGATATGTGAAAATTATATGAAATTCACATTTCAGTATCCATACATAAAGTTTTATTTGAGCACAGTCATGCTCGTTTGTTTATATATGGCTGCTTTTGCACTACAATTGCAAAGTTAGGTAATTGTGACAGAGACCCTATGGTCTGCAAAGCCTAGTATACAGTCCTTAACAAAAAGTCAGACATGGTGTACTGTGCCTGTGGTCCCAGCTATTCAGGAGGCTGAGACAGGAGGATCCCTTGAGCCCAGGAGCTCAAGATCGGCCTGAGCAACATAGTGATAGTCCATCTCTAAAAAGAAAAAAAAAAATGCCTATCTCTGGGCTATAGTGACCTCAGCTTAAGGGAGAAAAGGCAAAAAGAAGGAAGAGATGGGGAGGAAGGGAGAAAAAGAAACTGGAGGGATGTGGAGAGGGGACAAAACAAAATAAACTCTATAGAAGGAAATTATCAAGGAAATATGCTTATCTCAACCTTGATACAGGGTAGGAAAAAAGTCTCCTCTGAGAATTCATAACCAGAAGCTAAGCTGCACATGGGGTCTGGGCCTGACTGTGGGTCAAAAAACTTTAAACAGAAAATTTACTTTAAGGTGGTCCTGGGATGCTGGTCCTCCAGCTTCCTGACAGAAGCATAAACAAATCCTCTGAGGAAAAACTCCTTTGCCTCGGGCCTAAAAAGATTCCCACAGAAAAACTTCCTCAGAACAAAGGTCTCTGGGGGAAAAAAAGAAAATATAAAAAGAAAAAAGAAAAAAAAAGGAAAATTTCCAAAGAACATGAGCTCATAGTCAAGAATCACAAAAACACAGGGAAACAAGCCCATGAGTAATAGCCAACAGAAACAACAAATTACAGAACCAGACCCCAAAACATTAATTAATAGTTATTGGAATTACTAGACAGGACACAAGTATGTTTCATATGTTTGAAAGAAGGGACTGAAAATACAAATTAGGGAAAAGAGACTGAAAAAAATGACCAAGAGGAGATGAAAAAATAACCAAATAGAATGTCTAGAAAAAAACTTAAAAAGTGAAATTTAAAACTTGGTATAGACTAAACATCAGATTCGACACAGCTTAAAAGGAAAATCAGTAACTAGATGAGAGATCTGAAAAAAAAAATCCAGAACACAGCATAGGAAGAGAAAAGTAAACATGTAAAATGCAAGAGGCAGTGAAGGATAGAGTAAAAGAAGGATAGAGTAAAAGAAGGATAGAGTAAAAAGGTCTGACATACAACTAACCAGAGTACAGAAAGAGAGAAGTATGGTGGCACGCACCTGTAGTCCCAGCTTATGTGGGAGGCTGAGGTGAGAGAACGGCTTGAGCCCAGGAGTTCGAGACCAGCCTGGGCAACACAGCAAGACCCCATCTCTAAAATAATAATAATAATAAAATTAAAATTAAAATTAAAAAATTAGCTGGGCATGGTGGCACATGCCTGTAGTTCCAGCTAGTTGGAGGCTGTGGCAGGAGGAATCACTTGAGCTCAGGAGTTTGAGGCTGCAGTGAGCTATGATTGTACCACTATACTCTAGCCTGGGTAACAGGGCAAGACCCTGTCTCTAAAAAAAATAATTAAAAAAAAATTTTTTTGTTTTGAGATGGAGTTTCGTTCTTGTTGTCCAGGCTGGAGTGCAATGGCGTCATCTCAGCTCATCACAACCTCCGCCTCCCAGGTTCAAGTGATTCTCCTGCCTCAGCCTCCCTAGTAGCTAGGATTACAGGGATGTGCTACCACAACCGGCTAATTTTGTATATTTAGTAGAGATGGGGTTTCTCCATGTTGGTGGGGCTGGTCTCGAACTCCCGTGATCCGCCCACCTCAGTGTCCTAAAGTGCTGGGATTACAGGTGTGAGCCACTACAACCAGCCAAAAAAAAAAAATTTTTTTTAAAGAGTAAATAAATAAAAGCAGGACGGCAGGAAAGACATAATATTGAAGAGATAATATATGAGAATTTTCCAGAATTGATGTTTCAACATGAAATCTTAACTTCAGGAAGTCTAAGAAATTCCAACCAAATAAAAGAAATACACATCTAAACACAAGAAATTGCTGGGCATGGTCTCACGCCTTTAATCCCAGCACTTTGGGAGGCTGAGGCAGATGGATCACTTGAGCCCAGGAGTTTGAGACCAGCCTGGCAACACGGTGAAACCCCATCTCTACTAAAAATACAAAAAAATTAGCCGGGCATGGTGGTACATGCCTGTAATCCCAGCTACTCTAGAGGCTGAGGCAGGATAACTGCATGAACTCAGGAGGTGGAGGTTGCAGTGAGCCGAGATTGCACCACTGCACTCCAGCCTGGGTGACAGAGCAAGACTCTGTCTCAAAAAAATAAAAAATAAATAAATAAATAAACACAAGAAATTGTGGAATTATTAAAATGAAAGCTAACTTCTCAATACCAACAATGTTGAGAGAAAATAATTCTCATCCTAGAAACTTGTATCTGAATTTTTTACTTAGTGAATCTATCTA
Source organism: Theropithecus gelada (assembly GCF_003255815.1). Classification (NCBI taxonomy): domain Eukaryota; kingdom Metazoa; phylum Chordata; class Mammalia; order Primates; family Cercopithecidae; genus Theropithecus; species Theropithecus gelada. The sequence goes on from NC_037678.1 coordinate 67,206,540, forward strand.
TCTATCTATCTATCTATCTATTTTTTTTAACCCTGAACAAAGCCAGAAACTATCTTTCAAGAATAAAAGTAGGCTGGGCATGGTGGCTCACATCTGTAATCCCAACACTTCGGGAGGCCAAGGGCGGGTGGATTGCTTGAGCCCAGGAGTTTGAGACTAGCCTGGGAAACATGGTGGAACCCCATCTCTACCAAAAATACAAAAAAAAAAAAAAATTAACCAGGCATGATGGCATATGCCTATAATCCCAGCTACCCAGGAGGCTGAGGTGGGAGGATCACCTGAGCCCAGGAGGTCGAGGCTGCAGTCGGCCATGATCACACCACTGCACTCCAGTCTGGGTGACAGAGTGAGACCCTGCCTCAATAAAAGAATAAAAATAAAATAGAAACATCTTCAGACAATTAACTACCAACAGACCCTTACCAAAGAAAATCCTACTTCAGGCAAAAGAAAAATAAATCTGAATAGAAAGTCTGATATATAAGAAGGAATGGTGAACAGAAAAGGTATAAATTCATTGTTGTATCTGAACAAATATTGACTGTATAAAACAATAAAAAATCATAAATTGTGGTGTTAAACTAGTTAGAACTGAGCACACCGAACAAAACAGCCTATAAATTAGGGAGGAGTGAAACAAGTAAAACGTTTTTTTTTTTTTTGAGACAGGGTCTCACTCTGTCACTCAGGCTGGAACGCAGTGATGCTCAGCTCACCCCAGCCTTAACCTCCTGGCTCAAGTGATCCTCCCCCCTCAGCCTTCCAAGTAGCTGGGACTACAGTGTGTACCACCATCCCTGGCTAATTTTTGTATTTTTTTTTTTTGTAGGGAATGGGGTTTCGCCATGTTGTCCAGGCTGGTCTCAAACTCCTGGGCTCAAGCAATCTGCCCACCTCAGCCTCCCAAAGTGCTGAGATGACAGGCGTGAGCCACTGTGCCTGGCCCAGGTAAAATGTTCTAAGACCCTTGTATCATTCAGGAAAAGGGTAAAACTACTGAACCTTGAGATTCTATTAAGTATATGTTTAAAAATATTAAAGGTAACCACTAACAGGATTTTTAAAATAAAGTACATATTATCCACAGTTGCAGAGAGAAAAAAGAGGTGAGAAAAGAATACAACTTAATCACTCAACTTAATCCTCTGAAAGAAGTTAAGAAAGGTACTTTCCCCTCCCTAAAAGATATAAAAACGGCTGTACCCTGTGCTTTAGGAGGCTGAGGCAGGTGGATCACAAGGTCAGTTTGACACCAGCCTGGCCAACATGGTGAAACCCTGTCTCTACTAAAAATATAAAAATTAGCCGGGTGTGGTGGCGCACACCTGTAATCCCAGCTATTTAGGAGGCTGAGGCAGGAGAATCACCTGATCCCAGGAGGCGGAGGTTGCAGTGGGCCAAGATCGCACCACTGCACTCCAGCCTGAGGGACAGAGTGATACTCTGTCTCAAGAGAAAAAAAAAAAGATATAAAAAGGTAGGACAAATAACCTAAGATGGCTTAAATAAATCCAAATACAACTAAAATCACAATAAAACCAAATGGACTAAATTACATAATTAAAAGACAAAACACAGTTCTGAACTGCACAAGAATGCATCCAAGATATTCCTCTCCCTGGTTTTCATCCTGAGGCCAGTTTAATAATCCTAAATCCCAGGGTCCACTCTCAATTCTCTGTACACACCAACATAACAACAATAATAATGGCTACCACAAATAGAGAGCCCACTATATGCCAGGAACTACTCTTAGTGCTTTTCATATATTAACTCATTTAATAGCAGGAAGTTGGATTTTACAGCTTGGGGACCAAATTTCACTCATACGAGCAGCAATAACTGGACCAAGAGGCAGCAGGTGGAACACTCATGGAAGGGAGACCATCCCCGGCCACACTGACCACTTACCCATTTCTCCCGGAGCCGGTTCACCTCCTCCTCATGGGCTGCCTTCTGCTGCTCCAAGGCAGTCTTCCCTTCTTGCTCAGCCCGGGCCAGCTGTCTGGCTGCAGCATCCCGCTCCTGCTCTGCCTGGCTCCGTTCAGTGTCCAGTTCCAGCTTCAGGCACCTCACTTCCCCTAACATGCCAGGGACAGGATCAGGCCTCTGCCCCCCTCCTTTTACCTAATAAAATTCTCCCTCTCCCCTGATCTCATGAGCAACTCTATCTCAGAGGACCTGCACCCTACTGGAGAAGGACCTCTAATTGTCTCCCACTGTCTTCCTGTCTCTTCAACATCTCCATGGAATGGAGTGCGCCCCATTCCAGTTGGGTTCTCACCTTGGATTACTTCCTTGGCTTGAGTGACAGTTTGAATCTGGACCTCCAGCTGCCCCTTGGTGACCTCTATCACAGAATTTTGTTGTTGGGCTTCAAACAGACTGCTCTCTAGTAGCTCCTTGGCTGAGCTGTGAGGTTCAGGAATCAGAAGAGTTTCTTACCCATCAAGCCCCTTACCTTTCCTCAAGAGGAGTTGGGTTCTAAGTACTGGCTACCTGGAGAAGTTAGGGGGGCAATTATAAATTCATAATCAATTTAGGACCTACATACTTACGGCAGGGAGCTTAGCTTCACGCCTTTGCCTTGCAAAGCTCTCTCTGTGCTTGGCTGAATTGAGTCTGGGCCCTACCTGAGCCCCTGGAGTTGTTCAGCGAGGTCCTGCCGGTCACGCTCCACAGCCTGCAGCCGCACCTCCAGAGCCGCTTTCTCTCGTACTAGGGCCTCCTTCTCCTGGACTGCCCTGGCAAGCACTTCTTCCTGTCGCTTTGCCTCCTGATGTAGCTGCTCCAGCTGAGTCGTGGCTGCCTCCTGCTGGTGATGTGACTGAGGAGAAGAATGTGGTGAGAGATGGAGCAGAGCCTGGATTCCCCCAGGGCCGCTACCACCAGGTTAGGGTCATTGGCTCTTCAGAGATTCTGGACCCAGCTCTGTGAGCCCAGATTGCTTACCCAATAGCATGCGGCATTTATCTATTTCCCTGATCAGCCCACAGATCCCCCAGCCCAGGAAGAATGCTCCCCTGTGAGCAAGACCCTGTGCTAGGGACAGCTTGACACCTGCCCCTAAGGAGGTTTTAGTCTTGAGAAGATGCACACATAATACTAGGAAGAAAGTCATCAATGTCCCGAGAAAGGGACTCTGTGAAGGGAGAATCGGTACAATTATTAGGACAATGAGAGGTTGTGTAGAGGAGAAAGATGACCTTTGAGCCAGGTCATTCATTGGCTCAGGAAAAAAATTTACTCAGCCCCTGTTATGTGGTAGGCACTATGCTAAAAGCTGAAGGGATAAAAACAACTAAGACATAGCTTTGCCTTCAAAGAGCTTTTGGTCTAATGGTGAAGACATATAAACAGATAATTATAGCATGAGGAATGTGGTGGTTAAAATAAGCATACAGTGCTATCAGAGTATAAGGAGAAGCTTCTAATTCAAACTGGGTGGTGTGAAGTAGTGGAGAATTAGTGAAGAATTCTTTTTGTTTTTTTGAGACAGAGTGTCATTCTGTTGCCCAGGTTGGAGTGCAGTGGCACGATCTCGGCTCACTGCAACCTGCGCCTCCCAGGTTCAAGCGAGATTCTCCTGCCTCAGCCTCCTGAGTAGCTGGGATTACAGGTGCGTGCCACCACACCAGGCTAATTTATGTATTTTTAGTAGAGACAGGGTTTCACCATGTTGGTCAGGCTGGTCTCGAACCTCTGACCTTGTGATCCGCCCGCCTCGGCCTCCCAAACTGCTGGGATTACAGGCATGAGACACTGCGCCCAGCCTCAGTGAAGAATTCTTATAGGCATTCTTTTTTTAAAATTGGAAGATATACTGCAAACTAGTAACACTGATCATTTCTAGGAAGTAAGACTTTTTCACTTTCCAGATAATTTCTGTAGTGTTTTGATTTTTTATAATGAGCATGTATTACACCTAAATGTGATGGTGTCCATTTTGCCTTCTTACCTCGCTTAGTTTCTTTTGAATTTCTTCCTTCTCTTCTTGGATGCCCCTGAGATCTGCCTGCAGCTCAGCCCCAGCCTCCTCAGCTTTCTGCAGCTGAACCTCCAGGTGAGTGTTCTTTTCCCACAGGGCTTCCCTCCTCTTCTCTGCCTCCACCAGGTCTACCTGCAAAGTGTTTCTCATCTGCTCTGCGGCCTCCATTCTGCTGCACACAGACTGGTTCTCCTCCTCTAACTACTGGCCAAAAAGGGAAGGGAGTACAGGCATCAAAGACAAATGATTAGTTTAGGAATCAAATGCTAAGACTGAAATCCAAGTGGGATATGAATCTATTCTCCAAAGATGAACAAAGGAGTGTTTATAAGATGGGGGGAAAATCCATTCATTTGATCTAGTGCCTATATTCCAGGTACTAGATGGGCTGGATGCTGGGGATGGAGATATGAAAGGCAAAATCCTGCTCTCAAATAATTCAGAATAATGGAATAGAGAACACTCAAGGAAACAGAGGTTGCAAGGAGGTTCCATCACTATAATTATAGGTTAAATTTGTAACCTATAGAAAAGATTCTTTGGGATTTAGGATCTTCAGCAGATTCTTTTCTGGTGATTGCTATTATCTCACCCAACAGAATTAACAACCTAGTCTTTGGCCGGGCATGGTGGCTCACGCCTGTAATCCCAGGACTTTGGGAGGCTGAGGTGGATGGATCACCTGAGGTCAGGAGTTCGAGACCAGCCTGGCCAACATGGTGAAACCCCATCTCTACTAAAAATACAAAAATTAGCCCAGGGCAGCCAAGTGCAGTGGCTCACACCTGTAATCCCAGCACTTTGGGAGGCTGAGGCAGGTGGATCACCTGAGGTCAGGAGTTTGAGAACAGCCTGACCAACATTGTAAAACCCTGTCTTTACTAAAAATACAAAATTAGCCAGGCATGGTGATGCATGCCTGTAATCCCAGATATTCGGGAGGCTGAGGCAGGAGAATTGCTTGAACCCGGGATGCGGAGGTTGCAGTGAGCCAAGATCGTGCCACTGTACTCCAGCCTGGGCAACAAGAGCAAAATTCCATCTCAAAAAAAAATTAGCCAGGTGTGGTGACACATGCCTGTAATCCCAGCTACTCAGGAGGCTGAGGCAGGAGACTGCTTGAACCCAGGAGATGGAGACTTCAGTGAGCTAAGATCACACCGCTGCACTCCAGCCTAGGTGACAGAGGATCCATCTCAAGAAAACCCCAGCCAAAACCTAGTCTTCCTTCCAGAACACATGGGCCCCTTCCCAACCTTAGTGACTTACCCTAAAGCCCAGAGCTGGTTCTGCTGGAGGTGTGGGAGGGGAATATTTATAATGGCTAAGCCCAATCCTTACAGTATTTGCTCTCCTCTGCATTGTAAATGTTCCTTTTGCTCATTTCAGACCTACATTTGGGAGCTGATCTGTCTTGCCCTCAGTTAGGGCCCAGCCCTTCCCTGGGGACCAGGAAAATCTTTGCTCACCTGGAGAAGCTGCTGGTTCAGCCCAACTTTATCTAAGGCCAAAGCCTCATTTAAGGCACTGAGCTTGACAGCTGCAGCCCGAAGATCAGCTACTTCTGTCTTCAGGGTATTTTCAGAACTCGACAGCTCTGCAATTGACTGCTCTGCCTAAAAAACAAAGGGTTAAAGAGTTTCATATTTCCAATTTTCCTGGAACAGTGAACAGTTCACATTCCCAATACTGCTGCTTTTTGGTACGAGATTAGTTAATACTCCATTCCCTCTCCTGCATTCTAAACAAGTTTTCCCTTGATTCATTCATTAAGCAGTAAGACGGGAGCTCACAGTATAGAGATACCAATGTTAGGACAGAGAAATGACTATGATTGTAATGACGCCACAGAAAATGTAAGCACAAAGTGCTCTGGGAACTCAAAAAAAATATTAATATAGTTTGGAAGAGTCAAATATGCTTGGTAGAGGAGTTGATGATTAAGTTGGGAATTGAGAGATGAGGAAGAGTTTGAGCATAAAGGAGGAGGAAAGAAGTAGTGCAGAGAAAGGGAAAAGTATATGCAGAGTATTGGAGTCATGAAAGAACATGGAATAACTGAAAAGGCAATTACTGCTCTGTGGCAGGAGCAAAGGATATGAGATGTTTAGGAAGGGTTTTGCAGTAGAAGGGGAGGCTAAAACACAGTTTGGGGCACATGACAAAAAGTTTCGAATGTGGCACCACAGAGCTAGAAAGCCATTGAATGGTTTTAAGAGACTGACATAACCAGGTCTATACTTTAGAAAACCCATTCTAATTCCAATATAGAGGGTATGTTGGAAGATAGAGAACCCAGAAGCAGACTAATGACTGAGGAAATATGAGGGATCCTGGCTTGACGGTGAAGAATGAGGCAGGCTGCATGGGAACACACTTTCGAAGCCGCCCACCCAGCAAGTGAGGAGAGGAGGCCACGCACCCTAGCCAGCGCTGCGGTCACTTCCGTTTGCTCTTGCCTCAGTAACTCCCCTTCCAGGCGACTTGACTCCAGGGCTTCCCGAAGAGTGATCAGTTCACTGAGTGATTCTGACTGTTTGGCTTCCAGGCCCACCAGCGTCTCCTGACTAAGATGGGAAGGAGAGGAGTCTAGAGGAACTCTTAGGGATGGCCCGTAACCCCAAAGGTAACAGGAATTTAATCACCTTTGCTATGCAACAGAATGAGGATGGTCTATAAACACTGATAAGGAAAGACTTCTAAGACATGTCAAGTGAAAAAAAATCAAGGTGCAGAACAGTATATACATAATACACTATCTTTTATATAAAAAAGTGGGGGAAGAAAGAATATATGCCCATATTTGCATGAAGGAGCACTGGCAAGATAAACAAGAAGTCAACTAAAATGGTTGCCTAAAGGGGGAAGGGAAATGGGATGGAGAAAGCACAAATGAGAGTGAGACTTCTCTCTCTGTATCTTCTTAGCTCACTGAAGCCTCAAACTCCTGGGGCCTCATGTGATCCTCCCATCTCACCCTGCCATGGCTACAGGCACATGCCACCACGTTCAGCTAATTTTTTGCTGTTCCTGTAGAGACAGAGGTCTCACTATGTTGCCCAGGCTGGTCTTAAACTCCTGGCCTCAAGTGATCCTCCCACTAAGGCCTCTGAAAGGGTTGGAATTACAGGGGTGCCTAGCCTTAAAATAGTTTTGACTTTTGAATCATATAAATGTATTATCAAGTCAGATAAATAAATTTAAAAACATATTATGATCTCTGTGGATTGTCTGCCCTTCTCCTTGGTACAGGGAGATCATTCTTAGCACATGTCATGACCCTTATGGCAGCCCTTCAAGCTTCCACTATTCATGACTATCAGGTACAGGGAACTGGGGCACAGGAGAGGAGGGAAATACAGCAAAGATGAAGATATATCCCTGCTCCCAGTTATTAAAGACCTACCATATGCCAGGTTCTATGCTGGCATTTTCCAAAACATTGCTCTCATCTTCCCAGCAACCCTTCAAGGTAAATATTATCATCACCATTCTACAAATAATCTGTCCATGTGACAGAGCCATAATTCAAACCAAGCTTTTGCCCAGCTCAAAGTCCTTGCTTTTTCTGTGACATCATAAAGGGGAATTTACAGATTAGCTGGGGCCATTGATTCTGGATTTCCTTTTGTTGACCAGCTAGCGCATTTCCCATTACTTCCATGTATAAGGCTTACCCTTTAGCCAGCCCAGCCCAGCCCACTCTGAACATGCCATGAATCTTCCTGACTCCTTTTCTGTGCTAATCTATCCTTGAGCTCTTCTCCCACTCTCTATTAACCAAATAGGTCAAGGCCCAGCTCAGAGTCTACTCTCTCCTCCATAAAACATTCCCTAGTCCTCAATAATTAGCTGTCACTCCTGTGCTCCCAAAGGACTTAGTCTGAAACTCTATTTAACTCATACTTCATCCAGCCTCATGTCACAGTTAGTTGTCTGTCTTCTGGCAAGTTCCCTGAAATCAGGGCTTTTGTCTTATTCATTTCTGTATCCCCCTCAGTGTCTCATCCCATATGGGTGATCAACTAAGACTTAACCAACCATGAACTTTCCATATTCATCTTTCTGCAAAGGAAGAAGCAGCAAGCTAATCTGAACCCACTGCATGCCAGAGTTCTACATACTCTACTTTCTTTTTTTTTTTTTTTTTTGAGACGGAGTCTCGCTCTTTCGCGTAGGCTGGAGTGCCGTGGCCGGATCTCAGCTCACTGCAAGCTCCGCCTCCCGGGTTTACGCCATTCTCCTGCCTCAGCCTCCAAGTAGCTGGGACTACAGGCGCCCGCCACCTCGCCCGGCTAGTTTTTTGTATTTTTTAGTAGAGACGGGGTTTCACCGTGTTAGCCAGGATGGTCTCGATCTCCTGACCTCATGATCCGCCCGTCTCAGCCTCCCAAAGTGCTGGGATTACAGGCTTGAGCCACCGCGCCCGGCCACATACTCTACTTTCTAAGAGAGGAGAGTAGGAGGGGAGGGTGTAGAATTGAAGGAAGACCAGGCCCCAGAAAGCAGACTGGTCTCACTTACAGACGCTCCCTCTCCCGGACAGCCAGGTGCAGCTCCTCCTGCTGTTCCTCCTTCTGGCCCTGGGCAGAGTCCCCCTGCAGCTGAAGCTCCACATTTGCCCTTCGTAGGCGCCATGCCTCCTGCTCTAGCACCTCCAGCTGCTGCCGCAGCTCTTCCCTGGCCTTCTGCAGCAGCTCTCGCTCCCTGGAAGAAGGGAATCAGAGATGAGCAGAGACCGTGGGACCTAAAATTCTTTCTGGAAGCAGGCATCACAGGGTCAAAAGACCCTGTTTCAACATCCCATCTTCCCTTTTGAGTGTGAAACATTTTTATCATCACAAAGACTCCAACCCCCAAAGCTTGTTCTGGAGAAACAAGTGGAAACAGGGTAAAACAGCCAAGTCTCAGGGAGAACAGGATCAGCACCCCAAAAACCTGATGGGAGTGGGTAAATGGCTGGATGATGACTGAGACCGAGACCAGGCTGCGAGGGTGGGATGAACAGCCCATCTGCTCACTTGCTGAGAGAGTCCACCTCTCCCTGGAGGTCCACAGTCTGCCCTGCCAGAGTGTCTCGCTCCCCAGTGAGCTTCTGCAGCCGCTGTCTCAAGGCTTCGCCCTCTTCCTCCCACTGATCATGCTGCTGTTGCAACAAGTTCACAGCCTCTTGACAGCCTGCAAGCTGCTGCCTTAGGTCCTGTGGAGGGAGAGCAAGAGAAACCAGACGATGCGCAAGAGCAAAGGAGGGATTTCAGAACCCTGAAAGTGGGGCTGGAGAAGGGGGTTGGGGGATGGTGCAACAAAGGTAAGCTGAGAAGGGAGATGCAACTATTCAAGAAGACAGTCCCTCAGAGGTCACTGGGCTTCTGTGGCTCTAGATTCTTAGAGTTCGTCATCTCCAAATGTACAGTGGCATGGGGGAGTGGTAAGTGTGCCTAGGACTCTCAGAGTTGGAGAACATTGACCCAATAATCTCCCAGAGCTCTGGTTCCCAATCTCTGCATAGTGTTATGCAAAGATTGTACACAAAGTGAAGCACGCCATTGGCGTGGAGAATGTGCCTGCTACTCACAAGCACAATTCAGCAGACACAGGCAGATTCACTCTGAGATACTGACAAAACACCTCATGACTGGTCAACAAAGTAAAAGGGATAGTACAGGCTAGGGAGGTACCTGGGGCACAAACCAGTTTAGACACACACCCCTGTGACTGAGGGGGAATGCTGAGGGTTCTTACCTGCACAGCCTGGCGTCTCCGAGTCAGCACTGAACGCACCAGAGTAACAGCCTTGTCTGGATCCTGGTAATCAAACTGGCAAACGATACTAGAGTCCAATTCCAAAGAGTTCTCATGATCAGAGCCTTGGGCTATATTGTCCCCTTCTTCCACCATGACCTGAAACCCAATACAGCAAGGTCACCACCCTACTGACCAAAGCCTAGAGTCTATACAGGGACTTAACCCTGTAGCCTGGACAAACCTGATGTTTTCCTTCTCAGGTTCTCTCCCTTGGGGGAAGGAGGGGAGTATCCGAGAGCATAAAAGTCTGGTTCCTTCAACTCTCCACCTTTGGTCACCCAAGTCTAGGACTAGCAACAAGGCTAGAACACTGTCTGAGGTAACAATAAATGAGGAAATGAAAGAAGAAACGATTGAGATATTGAAGACCAGAATCTAGCCTCCAGCCTGAGAACTGCAGCTAGAAACAGGAAAGAGGGCCTGTCCCATCAGGTAGTGCTAAGACACAAATGCTTAGCTATCTCTTAGGGTTCTGGTCTTCAAACACACAAAACTCATCCCCACAAGACTTTAAGCACCCGAACCTCAGAGACTGGAAATCTAGACAGGACTGAAAGGACATAGAGACCTGGGGAGTGGAGGCATAACCTGGTTACCATGAACAGGAGGCTTCCCAGTACCTGGGTTATATCCTTGATCACCTGCTGTAAAGACAACTTCTCCTCTTGGGCATTCCTACTAAGAGATGCTTCATGTTCCATTAATTCTGTGTGATTTGTCTCCTGAACAGGGAACAGAATAGAGCCTCAGAGTCAAACTATCAAAAGTGAATTTATTACTCCAGGACCCCAAACAACCAAAGTCTAATTCTGTCTGTTCTATCAGCCCCACTTTTTCCCTGACCATACATCAATGCTAATATGTTGCCCGAAGAGTCTGAAGACAGTGTGATGTGGTGATTACAAGTTTAGATTAAGTGATAACGAGTTCCAAATTAGACTTCACTGATTAGAATTCTGCTCTATCATTTACTATGTTGGTAACCATAGTCAACAGCTTCTTTGAGCTTCTTTTTCTTTAAAATAGAAATAAGTAACAGCAACTACTTGTTTTGAGGCTTAAATTAAAAATGCATGTAAATTATTCAACATAGTGTCTGGAACAACGCAAATGTTCAATAAATGTAAGCTATTATTAGACAGGGCATGGGTGCTGTCTCTGAATAGTAAATGGATGCTTGAGACCTAATGCTAAACCAGAGAAACCTCTAGCCCTAAAGCTAGACATAATCTTGAAGACTCAAGAGTTCCTCTCTTCCTTCCTATTTGTGTTAGTGAAGGCCTGAAGACACAGACTTGCAACTATGTTTTATTTGGCTTATACAAAATTTGAATCAACATTTATAAATGGAAAGATTTTACATAAAAATATAAATTTCTGGCTTCTTCCAAAAAGTTAACAAATGGGCCACACCCAGCCCCCATTCCTACATGGAAATGATTCACTGAAGTTGAATGGTGGATGCCTCCTCTAGATGAGACATTTATTATTCAGGGTCTCACAATCCCTATTACTCCTCATAGTTTCCTTAATACTGAGCTCAAGTGACCCCTGCAGTCTTGAAAACTAAATACAACAGCACTGGAAAACCAGAATTCTTACAACTGAACCCACTTCATTTATTTACATTATCTGAGCCCCGTGGATATTCTGAATTGGCAAATTCCTGGGGGAAAAAAAAAAAAAGGAATCAGAAAGCTACAATCCCTGTTGATCTCAGCCTGGATGAGAAGACTAGGGGTGTGCATTTGAATAGGGGCTCGGGAGCTACCTAAAATCAGAGATCTGAAAACTTGTAGAGATTAAACACGGTATTAAGCGGGAGGGTTCTAACATCCAACCTTAGAGAATCCCTCTGATAACATCCCTGGCACATGTTAAGCCAATGACCAAAACCTCACTCCTTCACAAGACAGGCTGTTCAACTACTGAACAGTTCTAGTTGTGAGCCAGAATGTACTCCCCTATTAACTTCTAGCTATTGACATTGGTTTTGCCCTGGAAAACATTAAATATGTAAATTCTCCTTTCTTTTTTCTTTTTTGAGACGGAGTTTCACTCTTGTTGCCCAGGCTGGAGTGCAATGGCATAATCTCGGCCCACCACAACCTCCATTTCCCCAGGTTCAAGCGATTCTCCTGCCTCAGCCTCCCGAGTAGCTGGGATTACAGGCATGCGCCACCACATCTGGCTAATTTTTTTTGTATTTTTTTAGTAGAGATGGAGTTTTTGCATGTTGGTCAGGCTGGTCTCAAACTCCCGACCTCAGGTGATCCGCCCACCTCGGCCTCCCAAAGTGCTGGGATTACAGGCGTGAGCTACCACGCCTGGCCCTTCATAAACTCTCTTTTCCCAGTGTCAGTCCTTCAGATATGTGAAGGTGGCTATCATGTCTTCAAGGGCCTTCAAAGGGCCTCAAGCTCTTTCTTCTCCCGGCTAAACACTGCCGTACTTCTCAGTTGTTTCCCATGTGACTAGATTTTAAATCTCTCCACACATCCACTTCCTGGTAACTCACTAATTTGCCAATGTGTCTCTGAAGGTATGTGTCAATTCTCTGGTAAGGACACACTGCATACATATGCCATTGCAATTTCCCCAGGAATATAGTAGGGATAGTAGGCAGTCAATAATATTTATTCAATGAATAAATGAATGAGTTAATTAATTTTCAGATTCAGCCAAAATTTATTTTTTAGCTTTAGAGGATTTCATCACAGAATATATAACTGGTATCCTGTACTATCTGTCCGTAAAGGACAAGGAACCTACAAGCCCACGACCAATTCCTTTCCAGAACAAAGGATCACGTACCAGGATCTCCACTGTCTCTCTCAGAGCCTTTACCATCTTTTCATAATCTTCATTTTGCTTCTGAGACTGGGTCAGCAGAGCAGAGAGCTCAGTCACCCTAAAGAGAAGAGCATAGCACTGTCACCAGAACAGCCCATGGATGTGGACAGAGCTACAATGCAGCACACCCCAGCCCCAACCCCAGCCACTCCCAACTGCAGCCTCCCCCAAATCCCTTAGGCACCCCTAGCCCCTCTGCACTCCCTGAATACCACATGATGCTATAGCCTTGAAGAGGGGGAGCAAAAAACCACTCAGACACATGCAGGGATTTACCACATCTCAAGGCTGGAACACGTGTTTGGGGGCCCGAGAGCTGAAGGAAAGCCCTGGCCCAGGCCCTTCCAGGCCTCGCTTGATCTTGAAGTCAAGCACCCTGAAGCCAATAAGAACATCAGAATTGCACATGGGATAGTCCCAAGGTCCCTCCAGCCCGAGGTTCTGACTCTAATAGGGAAAAAGGAAGGGCAATTTGGGGAAGATTATGTTCATCCTTCTTGATATTAATCTCAAGGTCCAGCAAAATCACCAAACACTTAACACTATACTTGGAGCTTACTGCTTGCTATCATGTGAGTGGCTAAATAAATATTTCTTGAATGAATGCTATATAAAAGTTTAATTTTTTTTCCAATTTTTTTTCCAATTTTTTTTGAGACAGGGTCTTGCTCTGTTGCCCAGGCTGGAGTACAGTGGTGCAATCATAGCTCACTCTCAAGCAATCCTCCTGCCTCAGCTTCCCAAGTAGCTAGAATTATAGGCACATGCCACCACATGGCTATTTTTTTATTTTTACTTTTAGTAGAGACAAGGTCTCACTATGTTGCCCAGGCTGGTCTCAAACTCCTGGGTTCAAGTGATCCTCCTGGCTCAGCAAAAGTCTTAATAATTTTATTCTATACCATCTCTAAGAACCTTAGCACACTGCATGGTCATTTGTCTAAGTATTGCATCACTCAACAAACATTCACTGGCCAGCCACGGTGGCTCAACCTGTAATCCTAGAACTTTGAGAGGCCAAGGTGGAAAGATTGCTTGAGCTCAGGAGTTCCAGACTGGCCTGGGAAACATAGCGAGACCCCACCTCTACAAAAAAATTAAAAAATTAGCCAGGCATAGTGGTGCGTGCCTGTAGTCCCAGTTACTTTGGAGGCTGAGGCAGGAGAATTGCTTCAGTCCAGCAGGTCAAGGCTGCGGTGAGCTGTGTTTACACTACTGCACTCCAGCCTGGGTAACAGAGCTAGACTCTGTCTCAAAAAACAAAGAAACAAAATGTATTGAGTGTCTAGTATACGGCAGGTGAAGTACAAAGCACTAGAAATACAAAACTTACTAAGACTTGGTCTCTGCTTTTGTACTTCTCAGTGCCTCCAAAAGCAAAAACGAAAAATAGCCCTGCATTTTATGTATGTACCTCCAACAGGTGAAGACACAACCCTCGTCGTGGGCATATATGAACTTTGTCCTGAGATTCAGTGGGGCTCTCTGCTCATTTCCCTGCCCTTCTACATCATTATTTTTTAAATACCTACTTCATCGCTTCTCGGCCTTTTGGCTAAGATCAAGTGTAAAAACCTACTTCATTATAATCCAAAAATTAAAACAGCCTAACCAAAAAAAGAAGGTGGGGAAACTAAATCAACAATGAGATCAATGCTGTAATAAGAGGTCAAAAGACCACAGGGAAACAGTAACTTAGTAGGCTACCGAGGTCAGAGAAGGCTTCATAGAAGAGGTGACATTTCGGTGAGCTGCAGTGGCTCATGCTTGTAATCCCAGCACTCGGGGAGGCTAAGGCGGGTGGATCACGTGAGGTCAGGAGTTTAAGACCAGCCTGGCCAACATGGTAAAACTACTAAAAATACAAATATTAGCAGGGTGTGGTGGCATGCGCCTGTAAACAGTCCCAGCTACTTGGGAGGCTGAGGCAGCAGAGTCACTTGAACTCGGGAGGCAGAGGTTGCAGTAGTCGAGATCATGCCACTGCACAATAGCCTGGGCGACAGAATGAGACTCCATCTCAAAAAAAAAAAAAAAAAAAGAGGTAATGTTTGAACTGTGCCTTAGAGGATAAGGCAGAGAGAGAAGGGAGGGAGGCATTCCAGACTAAAGTTGGCAGGTGCAAAGACAGGGAAGGGAAAGAGCTTGGCTGTTCGGGGAATGGTAAGTACTTTGGTGTTGATTGAGGACGGAGTGATAGCTAGCTCTGTACATCAACAGGAGAGAAACTGGGCTGAAAGACAGGCTGAGGGCAGAGGTCAGTACAAGACCCAACTGTGGCATCAGGTTTCAAAGCAGATTCCCTCAGGCACGTCTTCTCCCCCTCCATGGTAGGAATGTTCCTGGCATCTCCCCTGCCTGTCCCTAACCCTCTAAAGGAGTCGGCTCTCTCTCAGCAAACCCTTCCTGCGACCCCAGGCCATCTCACCGGTCCTGAAGTTCAGCCTTCTCCAGATCCCCTTGACTCTTCAGCTGTATTAACTCCTGGCTCCTTTCATGGGCTTCCTTCTCCAGCTCCTGGGTCTTGGCTAGTAGCAGCAGCAGCTGGGCTGGCTCCCGCCCATCCATTCTTCCAGATCCGTTGGGTTCCCGAGACTGTGCTCCCACAGTCAAGCGCAGACAACAGGTCAACAGGGACCCTGAAAGCCTCACATGCTCAGCTTTTAGCTCCGTCAAATCTCTGAGTACAAGCAAGGAAAACAGCAGACTCCACTAGGAACCAGGGAAGGAGTGTGGTGATCAGGCCCAGTGAAGCCTGAGAAGCAGGGCTGGGAAAAATCATCTGCTTCCAACACCACCAACTCCCCCACCCCCACAGCTGATGCCGCTTCTATAGCAGCCCACTGTTATTAGTCCAGAATTGGTGGGGGCAAACCTCCTCCCTTCTTTTCCCCACACTGACCTGTCAGTAGCTGACTTCATTTCCAGGAAGTGGCGTCGGAATGTCACCACCTCCCGCCATAGACTGAGAAGGCGACCGTGCTCCCCTTTCAGGTAGCCCTTGAAGAACTGTGTGTTCAGAAACCCAGGTCATACCCAAAGGCAGAGGGCTATCTTTTGCCAACACAAGAGTCTTGGATTCCTCCTGACTACTGAGGAAAGGAAGGAGGGACTTACAGAAGATAGTTTATGAACAGGTATCTATCCAGGTTATGCTGAAGGGTTTAATGAAGTTGGCAGTGGGATTTGAGAGGTCAGAGAGCCTAGGATGGTATATTGCCTTCCTCTGGGCCAGATTAGAAAAGGATACACAGTAGCTGCTTAACAAATGGGATCTATTACCGCAGACTTTTCTAAGGAGGGGTCAATGATATACATAAACCACTGAGCACAAAGCAAAAATGCAGGAAACATTTGTTTCCTTCAGCTGGGACCTGAAAATTCCGCAGGGCCCATAACTGCTCTTTCTTTCCCATTCAGTTTCATATCTACCTCTTTAGCACCTAGATATGCAAGACCTCCAGACCAGGAGTCAGTAAGCTTTCAGATCCATTGAAAACCTAAGCTCGTCACTGCTGCAGGAAGAGTTGCTATGAGTGTCATGCTACCTCCCAACAGAACCTAGACTAGGCAGGTAGTGGCAGGTCTAAGCTGAAGGCCCAAGAAGGGTGAGGCTGCCAGCATGCACAGGTAAGGATGGTCAGGGACTTTAACAGCAACAGCTCAGTTTCCATCCAAGTCCTGAAGTTAACCCCTTCCAGTACTGACCAGGGCAGCATCCAGAATGCACAGCCTTCCTCTCGCAGTTCCAGTCCCCATTCTTCCTACCTCCTGCTCCATCCGCCACTGGCTCTCCTTCCTCATTAGCTCATCCCGGGCCCGGCTCCAGTCCACTGTCAATTTTTCCACATCTTCCCTAAGGGCTTTATTCACCACGTCAGCTTTTTCCATGTGCAGTCGAAGCTGGGTGTTCACCTCTGCTAGACTCTCACACCTGCACTGGGGAACGGTAAAAGCAGGTAAAAAATAAAGGTCTGGTCCAACACTTGGACCTCCTGGGAGTAAGATGGCAACCACTGAAATTTCCATTGCAGGAATTAGAGGGCTACGGCTGAAGTCCATGGCTCTAATCCACATTAGCCCTCAGGGCAGAGGGTTCCCATCAGCCTTTTCCATCAGCTGGCCAATCACCCAGGTCAGAAAGTTTAGGGTCCATCACCTCTGCTGCTCCTCCTCCAGTCGGACCAGCAGCTCATCCAGGTTTGGCTCCTCCACATTTTCCCACCTCTGGGGGATTGGTCCCTGTGCCAGACAGAGACAAGCCTTACTTACCTCCAAAGAGAACATCACTCAGACCAGTTCCCTGAGGCTCCCTTCCATGGCAGTCCATTTTATTTTTATTCTTTCTCCCCTTTGTTAGCAATATGCTTCTCTTCTCAATCACTGCATCCCTCACTCCAAAAGTAAAATGATGACCTCTCCTGAAAGACGGCCTTCGGTAGTAAAAAGAATCTTCAACCTAAGAAGTGATATATCTTTCACTAATGGCCTTAACTTCCACTATACTAATTGTTTGACCTTGAGAAGTGACTTAACTTCTTTCATTTTTTTTTTTTGGAGACGGAGTCTCGCTCTGTTGCCCAGGCTGGAGTGCGATGGCATAATCTCAGCTCACTGCAACCACTGCCTCCCAGGTTCAAGTGATTCTCCTGCCTTAGTCGCCCAAGTAGTTGGGATTACAGGCACCCACCACCATGCCTGACTAATTTTTGTATTTTTAGTAGAGACGGGGTTTCGCCATGTTGGCTAGGCTGTTCTTGAATTCCTGGCCTCAAATGATCCACCCACCTCAGCCTCCCAAAGTGCTGGGATTACAGGCATGAGCTACCACACCCAGCATGGAAAGTCACTTAACTTCTTGGAGCTACAGTGTCTCCAGCTACAAAATGAAAGTGATATCATTCCCTTCAGAAAGTTGCTGTGCAGGTTAAGAGACACAATTACAGATGCTCCTTGACTTACGCTGGAATTTCATCCCATAAACCCATCATAAGTTGAACGTAAGTTAAAGATGTGTTTTCAACTTATGACATTTTCTTTTTTCTTTCTTTTTTTTTTTTTTTTTTTGAGATAGTCTAGCTCTGTTGCCTAGGCTAGAGTGCAGTGGTGCAATCTTGGCTCACTGCAACCTCTGCCTCCTGGGTTCAATGATTCTCCTGCCTCAGCCTCCCGAGTAGCTGGGATTACAGGCAGGCACCATCATGCCCGGCTAATTTTTTGTATTTTTAGTAGGGATGGGGTTTCACCATGCTGGCTAGGTGGGTCTTGAACCCCTGACCTCGTGACCCACCCACCTCGACCTCCCAAAGTGCTGGGATTATAGGCGTGAGCCACTGCGCCCAGCCAACATTTTCAACTTATGATATTTTCAACTTAACAGTGAGTTTGGGCCGGACGCAGTGGCTCACATTTGTAATACCAGCAGTGGGAGGATTGCTTGAGTCTAAGAATTTGAGACCAGCCCAGGCAACATAGAGAGACCCTGTGTCTACAAAAAATAAAAAAATTAGCCAGGTGTGGAGGCATGTATCTGTAGTCCCAGCTACTTTTTGGGAGGCTGAGGTGGGATGATCGCTTAAGCCCAGGAGGCTAAGGCTGCAGTGACCCATGATTGCACCAGTGCACTCCAGCCTGGGCGACAGAGTAAGACTCTGTCTCAAAACAACCAACCAAACAAGCAAACAAAACAACCCCAAACAATGGGTTTATCCAGGTGTAACCCCATCATAACCCAAGGAGCATACTGAATGCACATAGCTTTCACACCATCATAAAGTTGAAAACTTGCAACAATCCTAAGTTGCAGGGGACCATCTGTATATGACAGTGCCTCATGCTGCCTGGCCTGCATTGAAGGTGCTCAATAAGTTTTGGTTCTTTCCTTCCTCTGAGAGAACTTTTCTGAGGAAAATGTGAGGAGGTACTGAGAGGGAGCTGGAACAAAGGCAAATAAATGGGTTTTTCTTTTTTTTTTTTTTGAGACGGAGTCTCGCTCTGTCGCCCAGGCTGGAGTGCAGTGGCCGGATCTCAGCTCACTGCAAGCTCCGCCTCCCGGGTTTACGCCATTCTCCTGCCTCAGCCTCCCGAGTAGCTGGGACTACAGGCGCCCGCCACCTCGCCCGGCTAGTTTTTTTGTATTTTTAGTAGAGACAGGGTTTCACCATGTTAGCCAGGATGGTCTCGATCTCCTGACCTTGTGATCCGCCCGTCTCGGCCTCCCAAAGTGCTGGGATTACAGGTTTGAGCCACCGCGCCCGGCCATAAATGGGTTTTTCAAAGCCAGTTCTAATAGCACAGACATCCCTTTGCTGCAATGTGCTGTAGGCTCGCAAAGGCCTGCATCTAAGACAAACACTGACACCTGCTGGGGGAAACATGCACTTCTTCCCACTAATCCCACACTCCTTCCAATCTAATTTACATTTTGTCCTTTGAGAACCAAGGGTTGGGCCGGGCGCGGTGGCTCAAGCCTGTAATCCCAGCACTTTGGGAGGCCGAGGCGGGTGGATCACGAGGTCAGGAGATCGAGACTATCCTGGCTAACATGGTGAAACCCCGTCTCTACTAAAAATACAAAAAATTAGCCGGGCACGGTGGCGGGCGCCTGTAGTCCCAGCTACTTGGGAGGCTGAGGCGGGAGAATGGCGTGAACCCGGGAGGCGGAGCTTGCAGTGAGCCGAGATCACGCCACTGCACTCCAGCCTGGGAGACACAGTGAGACTCCGTCTCAAAAAAAAAAAAAAAAAAAAGAGAACCAAGGGTTGGAATCTGACAGGCCAGTTAGGTCCAATGAAGATACCAGTGTGATAAACCTCTCAGAGGCTGAGAAAGAGAGACTTCTACCAAACACCTCACTTGTACACTCCAACCTCCCTCAGTGAACAAATGAAACCTAACAAGTATATTCACTGAGGACCCAGGGGGCACACAGAGCTCAGCCTCACTCACTCCAGTGGCTTCCAGCCGCTTCTCCAGCTCTTGGCACCAGCTCCGGTACTGCAGCACCTGTGGCAAAAAGAACAGGCCCTGGGCAATGAACACAGCTGGCACAAACAGCCCAAAGCACAGGCCCCTGAGGATCTTAGGCAAACTTGCTATGAACAGGGGAACTGGGTGGTGACATTAAGGTAAGGCCATAACATCTTATAGTTTCTATTTGGGCATTTTTTTCTTTTTTGAGATGGAGTCTCGCTCTGTCTCCTAAGCTGGAGTGCAGTGGCGCAATCTTGGCTCACTGGAACCTCCACCTCCCAGGTTCAAGTGATTCTCCTACCTCAGCCTCCCGAGTAGCTGGGATTACAGGAACATGCCACCACACTCAGCTAATTTTTGTACTTTTAGTAGAGACAGGGTTTTGCCATGTTGGCCAGGCTGGTCTTGAACTCCTGACCTCAGGTGATACAGCCACTTCGGCCTCCCAAAGTGCTGGGATTACAGGCATGGGCCACCGCGCCTGGCCTTATTTGGGCATTTAAATAATACTTTCTATATGAGCGAGACTCCATCTCAAAAATAAATAAATAAATAAATAAATAAATACTTTCTATATGCCTTTTATATCATAGAGGCAAGATCATGGGCTTTGGCTCTAGACTAAGTGAGGAAACCTGGATAACTAACTTAACCCTTGTGAATTTCATCTTTAAAAGAGAAATATTAGTCGAAAGTAGTGGTGCACACATGTGGTCCCAGATACTCGAGAGGCTGAGGCAGGAGGATTGACTGAGCCCAGGAGGTTGAGGCTGCAGTGATCTGTGATCATACCACTGCACTCTAGCCTGGGCAACAGAGCAAAACCCTATCTCTAAAATAAAATAAAATAAAATAAAAAGGATATAATACGTACCTCGTGGAACAGTTGTGAGCATCAAAAGAGAAGCTGTACATGAAAGCTAGAAGGTCTGGGTCTTATCTCACCAAGCTAGATGTAGGCCAATCCCACCACAAGGCTCTGCCTCCTACAACCCTTATCTCATCTCAGCACCCAGCTCTGGGGGTTGTTCTCTTTCCCCTCCTCAAAAGGGCAGCTGCCTCACCTTGGCCTGCAGCTTCCTCACAAGGGTTGCTTGTCTCTGCTGGGCCTCCTGGGAGTTCTTCAGCTTCCGCCAGGAGGCTGCCTGATTCTCTGCCATCTGCTGCTGTAGTGCCAGTACCTGCTCTTCCAGCACCAGCTGCAGTGACTGGGGCTTCATGTTGTTCAACCCAGGGTTTCTTGTCTCCATGAGGGCACCAAGTGGCAGGCCCACAGGTCCCTAGGTAGCCAGAGGGTGTTCACATCCAGCGGAGTCTCTAACCATTGCCATGCCACTTCAACCTCCTCTTGAACTGGGGACCAAAGCACATGATCAAATTGAAAGGACTGTTCTTGTACTATATACAAGACTCCTCAGAACCTTTAAAATACTAAAAGGGACCCTCATCTCTGAATGGCACTATGATGAGCAGCATTCCCCAAATTTAACTGACCATAAGACAAGCTCACAGGACTAGTGTCTCCTGGCATGCCTTTCGGAACTCTGCACTAAACCAAGAGCTCCTGGTTTATCACTGCATCCTTAGTTGCTGGCACAGTGGCTCACAAACACTTGTTGAATGAATCGCTGAAGGTGTTCTTAATCTAGCAGGGGAAATAGGCACAAACAATTACAATACATACAATGTGGCATGTGAAATAATAAGATGGTATGAGAAAACAAAGGAAGAGAACTTAACCCAGCCCAGGGGTGCTGTGAACTGAGTGAACCATCATCATTGTTAACACTTGCTGAGTGCTTCTGGAGTGCTGTTGCTTTAAGTACTTTACATGCATTACGTCGTTTTATTTTTACAAAAATCTTGAAACCTTCCAATGCCTTCCCATTACACTTCACCAAACGTACTATTGTAACTCTTTATATATAGATGAGGAAACTGGGGCTTTAAAAGGTTAAAAAACTTCTGCCAGGGCCGGGCGTGGTGGCTCACGCCTGTAATCCCAGCACTTTGGGAGGCCGAGGCAGGTGGATCACAAGGTCAGGAGTTCAAGACCAGCCTGGCCAACATGGTGAAACCCCGTCTCTACTAAAAACACAAAAAATTAGCCGGGCGTGGTGGCAGTCTCCTGTAATCCCAGCTACTCGGGAGGCTGAGGCAGGGGAATTGCTTGAACTGGGAGGTGGAGGTTGCAGCGAGCTGAGACCATGCCACTGCACTCCAGATTGGGCGACAGAGCGCGACTCCATCTCAAAAACAAACAAACAAACAAACAAAAAACTTGTGCCAGGCCACACAGTTGGCATGCGGTTGATGAAAGATTTGAACACAAGTAGTCTATCTGACAAAGAAAAGGAGTGGCAGGCATTTCAGGCAAGGGATCCAAAAGAGAGAAGGAACCAGTAGCAGCAGGATGGCCAAACACCCTCACCCACCAGGAGCTGGGCTAAAACAGGGCAATGGGCCACCACAGGCAGAGGCGGCCAGCCTAATGGTGAGCTTCAGAGATACCCAGGACAGGGGAAGGCATGGTGGTAGAGTTCTGGGTGCTATTCCAAGGTCTGCCTCCAATGGGCTCTGTGACCTCAGATGTGCTACTTCCCTTTCAATTTCCTCATCCAGAAATGAGGGCATCATGACATCTGAGTTACTTAGGCCTCTAAAACACACAATTATCCCACAACCTGGGCCAGGGGAAGAGTTCTCTCATTTTATTAACCCTAAGACTCTCACCAGCAGGGCTAAGGAATATCTGTATTTTCAACTACCTATCAACAAAATGGTATATACAGCAAATGCAAACCTAACATCTGCACATACAGTAGAAATTTCAAGGGCCCCAAATCCCTTTAATGCACCAAACTATTGATTTCCCACATCCTGGCTCAAATGCCATGTCCTATCATGTCCTCCCAGATGAATCCAGAAAGAGTTAATCACTTTTATAGCTATATACACAGACAGAATACATATGTTCTGATGTCCACTCTACATCTTATCATCATGGTCTATTTTCTCTGCTAATCCGTAAGTGCCTCAAAGGAAGGAGCCGTCTAATTCATTGTAAGTTGTCAACAATGTCCAATGAAGAAATCCATGTGAGCCTCACTCCTGGCAGAGCTGAGCCTTGGGCCAGAGATGACAAATCAGGGCCCTGCTAGCACTTTTCAGCCATTGTGTGGCCCACATAATAGTTTTTAAGCATTCAAATTAGGTGCCGACATTTATCACTGGGAGAAAGTACATAAAATCCATATTTCTGGTTCCTTTGGAAAATCAGAATACGTAGTGACGCTTGACCCATATTTCAATAAGGCAACAACCAGTGGCACAGTTGAATAGTGCCTGCCCCTTTAGACAGGGCACGTGCTCCGCACAGTTGAACAGCGCCTGCCCCCTTTAGACAGGGCGTGTGCTCTCCAGTTCATCGTGGCCTCCCCATACACACACCGATTCTCTCCCTCACAATGATAGCATATTTCAGTTGTCATTTATCATTGCAACTGTGCTATTGTTTCTGTTATAGTAGCACTATAGAGGAAAACTTGGCTTACTAATTTACATTACCTCCTGAACAACCGAAGATACTTGAGTTTGCAAAGCCTGTACTAGGCAGTAAGGAAAGTGCATAAAGTAAGAACAGAATGGCACCAATAAAGGTTTGGTGGCACCAGTACTCCAGGCCTCTTCTTAGCCTACGAGCCAGGGTAATACAACCTTTCCCCATACTATGACACCCTCCTTTTCAGCCTTTTTGCCAAGGCTGTGTGACCAACTCACCATGGAACTATGAAATGCTGGCTCTGTTGAGTGCAATGAAGCTCAATCCCTCTCTGCTGGTTGGAGGCACAGACTTTCCAGGAAACGGTTCTCTTATCCCAGGATTTCTGCCAACAACTCTACCTACAATAATGTAGATCCAAGTTACTTCAAGGGAACTGAGGAGTCTTTTCTCTCCTAGTACTGTGAGGGCTGAGCCAGGCTTTTGCATGCAGTGGGAGTTTATGAGGCCCTAAAGGCCCCTCACACTTTGTTGAATCCCTATCCCAAAACATTAGGTTGAACCATAAGAAATTGCTAATATTATTCTATTATTATTATTATTATTATTATTATTAGAGAAACGATCTAGCTGTCACCCAGGCTGGAGTACAATGGTGCAATCATAGCTCACTGCAGCCTCAAACTCCTGGGCTGAAGGGATCCTCCAGCCTCAGCCTTCAGAGGAGCTGAAGGTGTGTGCCACCAAGCCTTTTTTTTTTTTTTTCCGGTAGAGACAAGGTTTTGCCTTGTTGCCTGAGCTTGTCTCAAACTCCTGGTTTCAGGCAGCCACTCTCTGGCCCAAGCCTCCCAAAGTGCTGGCATTATGGGTGTGAGCCACCAAGCCCAGCCTCACCCATTATTTTTTACCTACAAAAATGGCAATTTCACATAGTTCAACCTAATATCTCTAATAAGCAGTCCTGCCACACATAGTTCCATGAATTCTCATTAAGTTTTCTTTTAGGATATGGCTGTCAGTAACTTGCAAACATGATTTGGCAAGGTAGTATTAGTAATACTTCAACAAATAAATGAAATTATATTAGAATTATATAATTACTTTAGCAAATAATTAAAAAATTGTAAAGCTATTTAGAAATTTAGTCCAACCCCCCTCATCTTGCAGATAAAGAAACTGAGGCTTGTAGAGATAAAGCAACTTCATTTTGTTTATATTTTTATATGCCCCAGTTATCTCAAAAAATGATTTGCATGGCCAGGCGCAGTGGCTCATACCTGTAATCCCAGCACTTTGGGAGGCTGAGGCGGGCAGATCACTTGAGGTCAGAAGTTCGAGACCAGCCTGGCCAACACTGTCCAGCCTGGGCGACAAGAGCAAGACCCCATCTCAAAAAAAAGATTTGCATTATAGCAAATGTACCATACTAAAAGGGAAGACTGGGTGCAGGGTGTACAGGAACTCTCTGTACTATGCAATTTTTCTGTAACCCTAAAATTGTTGTAAAAAATAGTTTAAAAAAAGATTTTGTTTTTTAAAACCAAAACAATCCTCATAAAACTAAAATTTATTAAAACAAGAATAAAAGGGAAGTGACAGAGAAAAATTATCTCAGGAATCTTTCTGAAATTCAGATTTAATTCTGAGCTTCCTCAAGACACAGTTCAGCATCCTTTTATGAACACACGCGGGATCAGATCTGCTAGGAATAAACTAGCAGAGCCCCCAAAGGGAAGGTAAGTTTCAATGTGCCTGAGAAAGGGAAAAGAGCAGTAGCTGGCAAATTGTAACAAACTGGATTACATTCAAATAAGATAATGAGTGTCTCTGTACTTCTAAGCTGTAAACCACTGAGCCAATGTTATCATTACTGCAGGAAAAGGGAAAAGATTCTTTGGTACATTAATTTATCCCATAAACACTCATGAATTTCAACTCAGTATCAGGAGTCTGCCACGGTGGTACAGAAATGAACAAGACCTACCTTCCTACTTTTGCTAAGAATCAGACGGGGAAGACAGTACCCTTACTAAAGACCAATAGCCACCTGTGAACCTGGAGTGGAAAGTGACAGAAGAGGGAGATAAATTATGTATTTGGTCCTCTCTCATCCAAAATACTACAAAAGGAGTATTTAAATAAAGTTTACAAGGGAAGCAACACCACCACCTAAACTTGGAATACAGGCATAAATGCTACAAGGACTAAGATGCAGAATGGTATTAAATACAATTTGTCACTTAAAGCAAAAACTAAAAAATATTTGAGGACACAAACATTGTATTTATTGAAAAAGAAACTACAGTATAGACATTTGTGTACAGAGACAATTTGTTTCTTATTCTCGAAAACAAAAAAACCAAATTACCATGCAGCTCCTTATTTAAATCTCATGTGGGGCCTTTCTCTCTTGTTCTCCTCCAACCTCTGGCCTCTCCCACTCAGTCTCCTTTGCTGCCTTTTCTCATCTCCCCAATATCTGAAGTTTGGAAACCCCAAGGCTTCAGACCTCTTCTCCATCTCCATTCATTTCCAAGGTAATCTGATCCAGTGTTTTGTTTTGTTTTTGAGACAGGATCTGGCTCTGTCACCCAGGCTGTAGTGCACAGGCATGATCTCAGCTCACTGCAACCTCTGCCTCCCCGGTTCAGGTAATTCTCATGTCTCAGCCTCCCGAGTAGTTGGGATTACAAGCATGTGCCACCACGACCAGCTAATTTTTTTGTATTTTTAGTAGAGACAGGGTTTCACCAAGGCAGGAGGATCTCTTGAGGCCAGGAGTTCAAGACCAGCCTGGGCAACACAGGGAGATTCCCACCTCTAAAAAAAAAAAAAAACAGGCTGGGCGCGGTGGCTCAAGCCTGTAATCCCAGCACTTTGGGAGGCCGAGACGGGCGGATCACGAGGTCAGGAGATCGAGACCATCCTGGCTAACACGGTGAAACCCTGTCTCTACTAAAAAAAATACAAAAAACTAGCTGGGCGAGGTGGCAGGCGCCTGTAGTCCCAGCTACTCAGGAGGCTGAGGCAGGAGAATGGCGTAAACCGGGAAGGCGGAGCTTGCAGTGAGCTGAGATCCGGCCACTGCACTCCAGCCTGGGCGACAGAGCAACACTCCGTCTCAAAAAAAAAAAAAAAAAAAAAAAAATTGCTGGTTGTGTGGCACGCACCTGTAGTCCCAGCTACTTGGGAGGCTGAGATGTGTGGGCTACTTGAGCCCAGGAGTTCGAGGCTGCAGTGAGCCGCGATCACACCACTGCACTCCAGCCTGGGACAAAATGCTCTCTCAAATAAATAAATAAACAAATAAATAAATAAATAACTATCACCTCTCCACATAACACTGGTACTTTTATTTACCTTACCATGCTTTTTCTGTCCCTATCTAATTATTATGTAATATACTTACCAAAATGCAGATTCCACAAGCACAAAAGCATTGTTTTACTGAATGCTGTCCCAGCTCCTACCTAAAACACAGCCTGCTTTATAATAGATGCCCATTATTACTGACTGACTATTATAAGACATTAGGTCACATGATCCATATTATCACCAATGGTCTTACAAAATGCTAACAGCTCTATTACCTATCTAAAAAACAAAAAACAGACTGAGTGTGGTGGCTCACACCTGTAATCCCAGCACTTTGGGAGGCTGAGTTGGGCAGATCATTAGAGACCAGGAGTTCGAGACCAGCCTGGCCAACATGGCAAAACCCCATCCCTCCTAGAAATACAAAAATTAGCCGGGCATGGGCGGGCGCCTGTAATCCCAGCTACTCAGAAGGCTGAGGCGGGAGAATCGCCTGAACCTAGGAGACAAGAGGTTGCAGTGAACCAAGATCGCACCACTGCACTCCAGCCTGGGTGACAGAATGAGACCGCATCCCCCCCCCAAAAAAAAAGGTAGGGGGAGGGATATAACTTATACCTTGGTCAGCGGCAGAGCAATGACTGAACCCCAGCCTGATTCCAAATTCTACTCTCTGCATTACATTAGCTGCTAAAGCATGGACATTACATTACCTAAAGCCATGGACTACGAACTCACAGCTTTGTGAGGGGCACTTCTTAAATAGGAATAATGACACCTATGTCTGCAGCTTTCTGATAGAAAAGGAGCAAAGAAAGGTAGAACTAAAAGAACAGAGGGCGTACCAGTAGCCTTGGTTTTGTTGTGACCTCTATAAATTTGGGAACACCAGTTCTCCTTTCTAAGCCTTCTCAGGAAAATGCTGATTACAATCCTAGCCTCCAATAACTCCCGAGGCCAAAGTAAAGATCAATTCAAGAAACATTCATTAAACCCAAAGGCAATCTAGTCAAGTTATCAAATGCCCTGGGGACAGTTTCCCAGCTCCATCCACTTATTAGTTGTGGGACTCCCAGAAAATTACTTTTTCTAATGTACCTCAGTTTCTTCATGGGTAAAACGTGAAGATATAGAAAGATCTCACCCCACAGGACTGTTGGAAAGATTAAATAGGCCTTTGGCCCAGCGCGGTGGCTCATGCCTGTAATCCCAGCACTTTGGGAGGCCGAGGTGGGCGGATCACCTGAGGTCAGGAGTTCGAGACCAGCCTGGCCAACATGGAGAAACCCCGTTTCTACTAAAAATATAAAATTAGCCGGGTGTGGTGGCGCATGCCTGTAGTCCCAGCTACTCGGGAGGCTGAGGCAGGAGAATCGCTTCAACCCGGGAGGCGGAGATTGAGGTGAGCTGACATCGCGCCATTGCACTCCAGCCTGGGCAATGAGCGAAACTCCGTCTCTAAATAAATAATAAATGGGCCCTTATGTGTAATGCATTCAGTAGCACCTGACAATTTGTGACCATTCCGTACAGTGAGCCATGACTATTATCATCACGTGCTAGGCCCTGGGATCTACAGACGAAAAAGGCAAGGCATAACATCTAACGAAGGAGCTTACGATGTCAACAAGGGGCAGGGAAAGTAACTCGGTGCAGCGAGTGCAAAAACCGAGAAGCGAATGCAGCTGCGCCTGGAGAAGGCGGCGGCGAAGTGATACTTCAGCAGGGTCCTGAAGATTGGGAGCTCCAGAGTTGGGTGGCCGAGTGGGACTGGGCTCTGGGATAGATCACGTGCAAAGCCGCCAGGACACAGACAGCGAGAGGGGCGGGAGGGCGGGAGAGCGCGGCGCCTCTCCCTCTCAACCCGGGACTGGGGCTACTGGACACGAGGGTCGGGATGCCCTCCTTCGGCGCCGACTGGAGCTTAGCGTACTGGTGGCAGCAGGAAGCTGAGGCAAGGGGGCCCCGACCCTAACGACGCGTCCCAGCCCCTCACTGGGCCTAGGGTTCCCCGCCCGGGTAACAAGAGGCCGCTGCGCGAACGGGATTCCCTCAGGCGCCCTAGACGGGCAGGTCTCTGGGCCTCGGACGGTTAACCCGAGCACCTCCCGCCTGCCCCTGAGGCCCCACCTCACCACGCTCGGCTCCAGCAGACGCCCGGCTAGTTGCTCAGCGCTGGAGCTGCGGCAGCCTCTGCTAAGGCCCCGCCCGGGACGGGGACGGGGGCGGGGCCCGCCCCCCAATCTCCCGCCCTTTGGGAGGGGCCCGCCCCGCCAAGTCCTGCACCTATAGGCAGACTGCGCCGGCGCAGGGCCTCCCGCCATATTGGGTATTGGCAGCCGACTTACTAGAGAGGCCCTGAAGGAAAGGGAGTGTTATTTTGAGAATTATAAGGTCCCTCGCCAGAAATGAGGACGGTCAGGGTCTCTAGATTCGCGAAAGGGATATTTCGGAAGCAGAGAAGAAAAATTGCCCTCAATCGTCTCCCTTTAGGCTTCAGTGTTATATATAGCGCATGTGCAAGGTCACTTGGTTCTAGGTGCGCCTGCGCACAGCTCCACCTACAAACCAGACTACAATTCCAACTGCGCGAGAAACAAAGGGGCTTGCTGCCACTGGTTGGCGATTAAACTGGCAGCGCGACCAGTTTCTGAGGGTTTTTCACCTTGCTGCTCAGACGCTCCCTGCAGCTTCAGGCAGCATAACACTTACAGGCGAGTTACTTACTCAGCACTCGATTTTGTCTACATGTCTGCACAGAGTGTTACCTTTACCTGACTTCATCCGTCCTGGAGCTGCAGTTTGTCTGCTTAAGCCTGACTTCTAGAGAACTTTTTCTTCCCTGTAGGACCCATGCGTTATTCCCTTAGCATTTTGTGTATACACTTTTTTTTTTTTTTTGAAATGGAGTCTTGCTCTGTCGCCAGGCTGGAGTGCAATAGCACGATCTCGGCTCACTGCAACCTCTACCTCCCGGGTTCAAGTAATTCTCCTGCCTCAGCCTCCCAAGTAGCTGGGACTACAGGCGCCCGCCACCACGCCCGCCTAATTTTTGTATTTTTAGTAGAGACAGGGTTTCACCATGTTGGCCAGGATGGTCTCCATCTCTCTTGACCTCGTGATCTGCCCGCCTCGGCTTCCCAAAGTGCTGGGATTACAGGCGTGAGCCACCGCGCCCAGCTACGTGTATGAATTGTTAATACACTTTCTTAGAGTTGTAAACTCCATTTACCTGCCTCACTCTTGCAGTCAGTGGTTCTCAATTTTTAGTAGGAATTAAAAACAAAACTGGTAAATGCAGACTCTTGGATTCCACCCCCAGAGAATCCGTAAACCGGGGGTGGAGTCCAGGAATCTGCATTTTAGAAAGTACCCAGGGCGATTCTGATACATGGGGAACATGTTTTAGGAAGCACTGCATGAGATTGTGAGCTTGAGCGGAGAGACTGTAATTTGGTCATCTGACTATAGCGCTCAGCACAAGGCCTGGTACAAAATAGGTGCTCAATAAGTGTTGAGTGAATGGATGAATGAGTGGATAGCTCGAGTAAAACAGCAAGGCTTTAGGTTAATCCACAGCCAAAGGTAATATGAGAAAGGAACACTTAAAAGCTATATTTTATCTTTCTCCTGTAAGAACACAAAAAAGATCTTAATAGCTGATTTGAGGAATAGAGAAAGTGGAGAGTAAAAGGGGAAGGAAGGACACAGATTCTGAAAGGCAAACTAGAGAGGGGAAAAGGAACATCTCCAGTCACTAGACAGAAAACGATGCAAAGAAGCAGTGGTAGGCCGGGCGCGGTGGCTCAAGCCTGTAATCCCAGCACTTTGGGAGGCCGAGGCGGGTGGATCACGAGGTCAGAAGATCGAGACCATCCTGGCTAACACGGTGAAACCCCGTCTCTACTAAAAATACAAAAAACTAGCCGGGCGTGGTGGCGGGCGCCTGTAGTCCCAGCTACTCGGAGGCTGAGGCGGGAGAATGGCGTGAACCCGGGAGGCGGAGCTTGCAGTGAGCCGAGATCGCGCCACTGCACTCCAGCCTGGGCGACACGGCGAGACTCCGTCTCAAAAAAAAAAAAAAAAAAAAAAAAAAAAAAGAAGCAGTGGTGTGGGATTCCATCCTAAGGGAATAATCGCACAACAGGCATTATGCATGAATGTTCAGTGCAACAATATTTGAAATAGAAATGAAACAATCTAAATGTTACGCACATCAAGGTCTTTTATGCCTCAGGGCATTTGCATATACTCTGCCAGCTACCGAGACCACTTTTCCCCCAGCTTTTGGCCTAGCTGGTACTTTCCTGTCCTTCAGGTCCCAGTTTAAATGATACTTCTTCAACTAGGTCTTCCCTGACCATACTGTCTAAAGTAATACCTTATATTTTCTAGGGTAGTCTTCTGTTTCTTTTCTTTCTTTTTTTTTTTTTTTTTTGGGACGGAGTCTTGCTCTGTTGCCCAGGCTGGAGTGCAGCAGTGCAATCTTGGCTCAGTGCAAGCTCCACCTCCTCAGTTCACACCATTCTCCTGCCTCAGCCTCCCGAGTAGCTGGGACCACAGGTGCCTGCCACCTTGCCTGGCTAATTTTTTTTGTATTTTTAGTAGAGACGGGGTTTCACCATGTTAGCCAGGATGGTCTTGATCTCCTGACCTCATGATCCACCTGCCTCAGCCTCCCAAAGTGTTGAGATTACAGGCGTGAGCCACCACGCCTGGTTGTACTCTGTTTCTTTCATAGCACTTTCCATTTATTATTTTGTTTTCCTATTAACATTCCCTCCAAAATTTAAGCTTCGTGTGAATAGGAGACTTATTCCTGGGATTTAGCACAGTCTCACATATATGGTAGGTATCAAGTAAGTATCCATTGAATGAATGAATCAAGTCAGCCCTAGTGTTACAAAGTTTAATGACATAACATCCATTAGCAAACTAGACAATATATTTTAAGACTATGAGGAGTCGGCCGGGTGCGGTGGCTCATGCCTGTAATCCCAGCACTTTGGGAGGCTGAGGTCGGGAATTCTATACCAGCCTGACCAACAGGGAGAAACTCCATCTCTACTAAAAATACAAAATTAGCCAGGCGTGGTGGTGCATGCCTGTAATCCCAGCTACTTGGGAGGCTGAGGCAGGAGAATCACTCAAACCTGGGAGGCGGAGGTTATGGTGAGCCAAGATTGCACCATTGCACTCCAGCCTGGGCAACAAGAGCGAAAGCCCATCTCAAAAAAAAAAAAAAAAAAAAAGACTATGAGGAGTAAACAGGTTTCAGACTACCAAGATATACCAAACCAAACAGTAATCTTTGATGTTTGTAAAGGGGGATTCATTCCCTTATTTATTCATTCACCTAGTGGACATTTATTGAGCATTGATTATGTTCTAGTATTGAATAATAATACAATGTAGTAAGGACAAGTTGGAAATCGTATTAAAACATAATAATGTAGTACAACTAGATATTATCTGAGCCAAAGCCCAAAGTGGAGTTAGCTGGTGTGTGAAGCGGGGATAGGCAGGGGCAGGTGGGAATGGTTTTGGGATGAGACTTCCACCTCAGATCATCGGGCATTAGATTCTCATGAGTGTGTAACCTAGATCCCTCTCATGCACAGTTCTTAATAGGATTTGCCTCCTATGAGAATCTGATGCTGCTCCTGAACTGACAGGAGGTGGAGCTCAGGTGGTAATGCTTGCTAATCTGCTCAACTCCTGCTGTGCTGCCAGGGTCCTAACAGGTCAAGACTGATAGTAGTCCGTGGCCCAGGGGATTGGAAACCCCTGCCCTAGTGATTCTGTAGGCATAAGAGTACACCACATCAGTCTTTACACATCCTGCAAATGGCTGGGAGGCGTGGCTCATGCCTATAACCCCAGCACTTTGGAAGGCCAATACAGGTGGATCACTTGGGCCCAGGAGTTAGAGACCAGCCTAGGCAACATAATTAGACCTTGTCTCTACAAAAAAATCAAAAAATGAGGTGGGAGGATTGCTTGAGCCCAGGAGGTCGAGGCTGCAATGAGCTGTGATGGCCCTACTGCATTCTAGCCTGGGTGACAGGAGTAACACCCTCTCTCAAAAAAAAAAAAAAAAATGGAAAAAAATGGGAAAAAACCACCGCATTCTGCAAACTGCATGGAGCATTTGAAATGCACAAACAGGTGTTCCTACCCAACACCTGTCTTGGGGCCCAAGAGTCCTATAAAGACTTAAACCAGACAATTCAAGTCTGATCATGTTCAGACCTGTCTGATGAACCAGACTGGGGAGTTCTCAAAGGTGGCTGGATTGGAGGGAAAGACAATGGATCAGTTGAAAGAAAATCAACCCTGGTCCCTGCCAGGTGAGGGGAAGGGTTTCTTCCTTTACATCCTAAATTCCATCTCTAGAAATATGCCTTATACTCAGACCCTCTCTGAGGGCTATAATATGGATCTTTGCTACAACCAGCCTTGCTTGTTATTTATACATATTCCTCCTAGCCCATGCCAAGAGGCTGTCTGGGCTAACCGAATTAAAATATATATATATGTGTATATATACATGTCAAATTTCAAAGTGAGGTGCTAAATCACTGTACATATATATGTGTGTATATATATATATTTTTTGTTTTTGTTTATCTGTTAGTCTAAAATCTGTTTTAAAGTTCCTAAATCCCTTATCCCAATATAAAGGGGTCTGCAGGTGGAGGATAGATAATTTATGTGGAGATGTTTCTGGCTATGAGTTCCCATTCCTCCTTGGGGAACATTGAAAGGACATTACCTTTAACCACTCAAACCAAGTGACTGGGAGACGGGGCTTCCATGAGAATCTGAGATGCAGAATCCATACTATTGCAGTTAGGGAGTATCGTGACCAGGATATGCTTCCTGCCTGTGAAATCTAGCAAGAAGAGACAAGCCTGCTGGCTACTAGGTCCTGTTCAGCAGGGCTTCCTGGAGGTATAAAGGGACCCCAGGAAGAAGCAGCTAGACAAATGGCCATTAATAGATGCCTTTTCTAAGGGAACTGCAGGAGAGGGGCCGGTAGTGAACCCCTGAAGAGTGTATAAAAGCACCCCATCATGCTTTGATGATAGATAGAGATGGCTATAAACATCCGCGAGGCCCAGAAAGCATTAAGCCAGCTGTTACACTAGTTCAAAGAAGACTTTTCCCGCCCCCATCTTCCTCTCCATGTTAACATGGAGACATGTTGAGTGACTGAAGTGAGCTGAGGATGACAGAGGGGGAAAAATAGAGGGAAAAAAACCCAGCCATTTTCCTCTTTCTTTCTTGCTGCAAGGTAACGGTCTGGAGCACCAAAACGATAGTCTCTTGCTGCTGTTAATCTGAGTCCATTCTTTTTTTTTTTTTTTTTTTTCAGAGTCTCACTTTGTAGCCCAGGCTGGAGTGCAGTGACACGATCTTGGCTCATTGCAACCTCCGCCTGCTGGATTCAAGTGATTCTCATGCCTCAGCTTCCTGAGAAGCTGGGATTACAGGCGCCTGCCACCACACCCAGCTAATTTTTTTTTTTTTTAGTAGAGATGGGGTGTTAGCGAGGCTGGTCTTGAATTCCTGACCTCAAGTGATCCACCCACCTTGGCTTCCCAAAGTGCTGGGATTACAGGCATGAGCCACCGCGCCTGGACCATTCTGGTTTTTTTTTTTTGGTTTTTTTTTTTAGAAACAGAGTCTTGCTCTTTCACTCAGGTTGGAGTGCAGTGGTTTGATCATAGCTCACTGCAGCCTCAACTTCCTGGGCTGAAGCGATCCTCCTGGCTCAGCGTCCTGAGTAGGTAATACTATAGGCATGTGCCACCATTCCTGGTTAATTTGTTTAAAAAAATTTTTGTAGAGATGGGGACTCACTGTGTTGGCCAGGTTGGTCTTGAACTTCTGGCATCAAGCAGTCTTCCTACGTTAGCTTCCCAAAGTGCTGGGATTATAGGCTTGAGCTGCTGTGCTGAAGTTCCATACATTATTTTTAAAATATTGATTGGGCATCTATTATGTGCCAAAAGTTGAGCTAGACACTGGGAGGGACCCAAAGAACAATAATAAATGAACTCTGTCCAGAGCCTCTGTTCACAAACTCACATGACGGGCAAGCAAGTAAAGAAATAGGGAGCAGCTGACTGCACAGAGTCAGTGCCACTATGACTTGTTTGTGAAGGATAAAAACTCTAAAAGTAGCCAGGTGTGGTGGTGCACTACTGTAGTCCCAACTATTCCGAAGGGTCACTTGAGCCCAGGAGGTCGAGGTTGCAGTGAGCTGTGTTCAGGCCACTGCACTCCAACCTGGGCCAACAGAGCAAGACTCTGTCTCAAAAAAAAAGAAAAAAATGCTAAGCAGATAAGCCAGGCATGGTGGCATGTGGCTGTAGTCCTACCCACTCAGGAGGATGAGTCAGAAGAACCTCTTGAGCTTAGGAGTTTGAGACCAGTCTGGGCAGCATAGCAAGACCCCATCTCAAAAAAAGTGCTAAGCAAAGTGGCAGGGGTGGGGTGGTGGTGGGGATTCCAAGCAGCACGTGCAGAGGTACAGCAGTGTGCTAGAGCATGGGATGTGTTAGGAATGCTGGACACTCCTCTTGCTGATGCTACCACTTGGTTGAATTGTGTAAATCTCCCTAGTTGGATTCCCTTTGTCAGCTGGATATTTTCTCCCTGGTCCTGACCCAGCCTCAGTAGGCAGTTCTTATTCCATTCCTAGCCCCCTCTCACTGACCAAGTCAGGCTCTAAGCAACCAGTGTACCCAAGCTCGAGATTCTTGAAGTGGACGACATCTTTTCCCTATCACTCAGGGCTTGGGCAATAAAGGATGTTCAGTCACAGTTCCCATAGGACCAGGTCCT
The DNA here is from genome assembly GCF_003255815.1 of Theropithecus gelada. Lineage (NCBI taxonomy): Eukaryota > Metazoa > Chordata > Mammalia > Primates > Cercopithecidae > Theropithecus > Theropithecus gelada. Next base: position 67,241,831 of record NC_037678.1, read on the forward strand.
CTCCTTCCTCAAAAATGGGCCCTTGGTCGGGCGTGATGGCTCATGCCTGTAATCCCAGCACTTTGGGAGGTGGAGGCAAGTGGATTGCTTGAGGCCAGAAGTTTGAGACCAGCCTGGCCAACATGGCGAAACCCTGTCTCTACTAAAAATACCAGGCCTGGTGTCGCTCACCTGTGATTCCAGCTACTCGGAAGGCTGAGGCACAAGAATTGCTTGAACCTGTGAGGAGGAGGTTACAATGAGCCGAGATTGTGCCACTGCACTCCAGCCTGGGTGACAGAGTGAGACTCTGTCTCAAAAAAAAAAAAAAAAAAAAAAAGCGTGAGTGTGTGTGGGGCCCTTAACTATATTCTTTTTGTTTTAAAAAAAAAAAAAAATCCTGTAGCCAGGACTACATATGTGCGCCACCACATCCAGCTTGCTTTATGTTCTTGAACAACCCTCTTTCCCTCTCTGAGCCTCAAATTCCTCAGCTGCAACATGGGGATAATAATACTTACCAACTAGGGTTCTTATACGCAAAGTGGGAATTGGAATTAGATGGAGGGAAGGAGTGGGAAGGAGTGGAGGAGTCCAGCAAGGATCTGAGATTTCTGAGCTCAAGAATGACAACAAAGTTTCCGGTGATTAGAGAGGTTTCCTGTGATTAGAGAGATTGGGATGTGAGGGGAGAGGGGAACTTTCTCTTTTGAATATTTTTACAACGAACATGATTTAATTTTATAATTAAATGTATTTGGTATGAATATCATGCATCGATAAAGAGGTGTTTTAAATTTTTTTTTTATTTTATAGAGACGAGCTTGTGCCAAGTTGCTCAGGCTGATCTCGATCTCCTGGGCTCAGGCAATCTTCCCGCCTCAGCCTCCCGAAGTGCCAGGATTACAGGCATAAGCCACCGCACCCGGCCTAATAAAGTTTTTAAAAAGCTTATGTTACTATATTGTGTGGAAAATCATCTAGGAGACTGATCAGAGTGGTTGCTTCTGGGGAGGACTGAAAGACCCAGGGTCTGGGGTGGGAGGAAGATGTTTTCTTTTGCATTCTTTTCTACTGTTTGAATTTTTAAAATCATGAATTTATATTACTTTTCTTCCTAATATGTATGACTTTTTAAAAGTTTTAGAATTATTTTAAAAATAAAAATATTTTCTAGAATAAATATGAAAAACATGTGGTTATTTTATTCATACCCCTCTACCCACAACAGACAGACACACGCAACAATCACACACAATTTCCAGCTTCAGATGATAGTACAGGTATTTGCAGCCCAGGGAAGAATTTGATTGACCTATGGACAGAAGGCCCAGAGACAATCAACTCTAGCAAGCTGCAGCTCCCGAGTAGCTCAGCAGGGGGAGCCGTTGAGAGCGCGTCCTGAGCAGTGGCCGCTGCTGCGGAGTTCAGGAGCTTGCAGTGAGCCGAGATCGCGCCACTGCACTCCAGCCTGGGTGACACAGCGCGAGACTCCGTCTCAAAAAAAAAAAAAAAAAAGAAAAAGAAACCAGGGGCTGGGTGCGGTGACTAAAGCCTGTAATCCCAGCACTTTGGGAGGCCGAGACGGGCGGATCACGAGGTCAGGAGATCAAGACCATCCTGGCTAACACGGTGAAACCCCTTCTCTACTAAAAAAATACAAAAAACTAGCTGGGCGTGGTGGCGGGCGCCTGTAGTCCCAGCTACCCGGGAGGCTGAGGCAGGAGGCGGAGCTTGCAGTGAGCCGAGATCGCGCCACTGCACCCCTGGGCGACAGAGCGAGACTCCGTCTCAAAAAAAAAAAAAAAAAAAAAAGAAACCAAGTTTACGGCGCAGGTGAGGGTAGGCAGAGGCCGCTCTGCTCTTGCCGGGGTTCTCAGGGTTCCCTGGGGTTGGGAGAAGGAGCACAGATGAAAAGGGAAGGGACTCTGGGCTTTCCTCCCGGCCAGCTCCTAACCTGTAGGGTGGTCTGTCCTCTCTTCACGTGGGAAGGGCACTGGATTCAGAATTAGGGGCTTGGGTTGAATTCTAGCTCTGTCATCTTTAGCTGTGTGAACTTGTGCCAGTCACTTAACTACTCAGAGATTTAATTTCCTCATTTATGAAACAAGGACAATATTAACAACGGAAACTTTTTTAAAACAAAACAAAACTATAATTTATGATTAGCCAGGTGCAGTGGCTTGCGCCTGTAGTCCCAACTATTCAGGAGGCTGAGAAGCGAGGATCGCTTGAGCTCAGCAGTTCGAGGCTGCAGTGAGCCGAGATTGCACCACTGCACTCCAGCCTGGGTGACAGAGTGAGACCCTGTCTCAAAAAAAAAAAAAAGCAATAAATAAAATTATAATTTATGAAGCACATACTATATTTTGGTCATTGAAAGGTGCTTTACATGTATAAACACATTACTTCTTATAACCACTCTGTGATACAGGGGTTTTTTTGGTTTGTTTGTTTTGTTGTTGTTGTTGTTTTGAGACGGAGTTTCGCTCTTATTGCCTAGGCTGGAGTACAGTAGCCGGATCTCAGCTCACTGCAACCTCTGCCTCCCAGGTTCAAGCGATTCTCCTTCCTCAGCCTCCTGAGTAGCTGGGACTACAGGTGCCTACCACTACACTCAGCTAATTTTTTTCTATTTTTAGTAGAGACAGGGTTTCACCATGTTGGCCAGGCTGGTCTCAAACTCTTGACCTCAGGTAATCTGCCCACCTCAGCCTCCCAAAGTGCTGGGATTACAGGTGTGAGCCACCACACCCGGCCTGTTTTTTTATATTTTTATAGAGACAGGTCCTGCTATGTTGCCCAGGCTGGTCTTGAACTACTGGGCTTAAGCAATCCTCCCATCTCAGCCTCCCAAAGTGCTGAGATTACACGTGTGAGCCAGGTATGTTTTTACCGGTTTGCCCAGCCAGGTATATCATCATGATCCCTGTTTTATACATGAGGAAACTGAGGCAGGGAGAGATGAAATAATTTGCTTGAGATTACATAGCTGATAAATGGGGGGAGCCAGGATTTGAAGGTGAGTGGCTTAGCTCTTAATCATTATGTCACTACTCTCCTGCTTAAAACATCCCATGGGGTTCCCAGTGCACTAAAAGTAAAGTCCAAGCCCGGCACGGTGGCTCACACCTGTAATCCCAGCACTTTGGGAGGCTGAGGCGAGTGGATCACTTGAGGTCAGGAGTTTGAGACCTGCCTAACCAATATGGTGAAACCCCATCCCTACTAAAAATACAAAAATTAGGCGGGATGTGGTGGCCCACGCCTGTAATCCTAGCACTTCGGGAGGCCGAGGTGGGCAGATCACAAGGTCAGGAGTTCGAGACCAGCCTGGCCAACATGGTGAAACCCCGTCTCTACTAAAAATACAAAAATTAGCCGGGCATGGTGACAGACACCTGTAATCCCAGCTACTTGGGAGTCTGAGGCAAGAGAATCGCTTGAAACCGGAAGGCGGAGGTTGCAGTGAGCTGAGATCCTGCCATTGCACTCCAACCTGGGCAACAGAGCAAGACTCTTGTCTCAAAAAAAAAAAGAAGAAAAAATAAAAAGAAAAGAAAATCCAGCTCCCTTTCCAGGGCTTACAAAGTCATACATGATGTGGTTCTGGCATGATCTGACCTCACCTCCTGCCACTGCCCCCTTTGCTCACTCTGCTTCAGCCACACCAGCTCCTCCTTACCTCAGATGTACTGAGTGCATTCCTGCCTCAGCGCCTTTGCAACTGCTGTTCCCTCCACCTGGAATGCTTGTCCTCCAGACTTCAGTATGGCTCATTTTCTCACTACATCTGGGTCTCTGCCCAAACATCACCCCCTCAAAGGGCATTTATTTCTAAAATAGACACCTCTTTGACCATGCTTAATTTTTCTTCACTTAGCATTCTCTTATGTGTGTGTTTGTCTGTCTCTTCCACCAGAATGTGAGAAGAGACAAACAAATGCATAAGAGAAATTTCAGACAAACCACTTGGTTTGTCTTGTCCATGGCTAGATACCCAGAACTCAGACCTGGGGCCCATCCCATGGTAGGCACCCAATAAGTATTTGCTGAATAGTTAAGTAGATAAAGAAATGAATACCCAACGTCACCCAACTGGCAAATAGTAGAAGTGGAACACTGCGTTGTTTGGTCCCAGCGCCTGTGCTCTCAGCCACTGTGCTGTGCAGGACTGACTCCCAGAGAGATCTCGGGAGGTTCAGATAGCTTCATGAATGGGAGGCCATTTTGAAAACTGACAAGTGCTTGAAAAAAGGGATTATTATTATTATCACTCAGTTCACTGTTTGCTCATCTGGGGACATAATATAAAAGGGATAATAATAATCTGACAGGCTGGGCACAGTGTCTCACGCCTGTAATCCAAGCACTTTGGGAGGCCGAGGTAGGCGGATCATTTGAGGTCAGGAGTTCAAGACCAGCCTGGCCAGCATGGTGAAACCCCGTCTCTACTAAAAATACAAAAATTAGCCGGGGTGGTGGTGCGTGCCTGTAGTCCCAGCTACTTGGGAGGCTGAGACAGGAGAATCACTTGAACCTGGGAGGCGGAGGTTGCAGTGAGCCGAGATCACGCCATTGCACTCCAGCCTGGGTGACAGAACTAGACTCTGTCTCCAAGAATAATAATAATAATAAAATAATAATAATAATAATCTGGCCTACTGACTTTATAAGGATGTTTTATGGAACACCAATGAGATAATGGATGGGGAAACATACACGCAAAAGGCTCTACATGGCAGAAGGGGCTGCAGAGATTACTTCCATGTCAGTGGCTTCCCAAGGCTCCCATCCTCTACCTCAAGTTTGACATTAATATTGCTGACAGGAGAGGGGGAGGTTGGGGGACACGGGGGACCCAGAGACGTTGTGTCCCTGTAATTAAACATGTCGGGACTGAAGCACTGCCAGCGGCAGCATCTGGTTGCAATTACCAGAGGGAACCAAAGTGATTAGTCACCTTTATAGTGAGAGCCAGGCAGGAACCCTGGGCTCCTCTCTGGAGAGGGCCTTCTAACCAAGCTCAGAGTCCCCTTTCCCTGCTCCCACCCTGTTTCTGGGAGTTCCCTGGTCCTCAAACAATAGTCCTGGCCCCAAGACTCCTCCATGTCCCCAAAGTCCCAGCCCACTGGTGAGACGTTGACTGAAAGGAATACTGTAACTTCCCCCAATGCCCTATCACTTCTCATGTTTCTAAGGACCAGATTAAGTTTGTGTGGTATAAAATGTGTTGAAGCCAAAATTAGATTTAAAAAATAATTTAACCTTTCTGAACTTAAATTTATTTATCTTTAAAATGAGGGTATTGGGCCAGGCATGTTGGCTCATGCCTGTAATCCCAGCACTTAGGGAGGCCAAGGTGGGCAGATCACTTGAGGTCAGGAGTTTGAGAACAGCCTGGCCAACACAGTGAAACTCTGTCTCTACTAAAAATACAAAAATTAGCTAGGCATGGTGGTGCACACCTGTAATCCCAGCTACTCAGAAGGCTGAAGCAGGAGGACCCCTTGAACCCGGGAGATGGGGGTTGCAGTGAGCTGAGATCGTGCCACTGCACTCCAGCCTGGGTGACAGAGCAAGACTCATCTCAAAAAAATTAAAAGAAGTTACTTTCGGCCAGGTGAGATGATTCACACCTGTAATCCCAGCACTTTGGGAAGCCAAGGCGGGCAGATCACTTGAGCCAAGAAATTTGAGACCAGCCTGGGCAACACGGCGAGACCCCGTCTCTACAAAAAATACAAAAATTAGCTGGGCATCGTGGTGTGCACCTGTAGTGCTAGTTACTTAGGAGGCTGAGGTGGGAGGATTACCTGAGCCCCATGATCACGCCATTGCACTCCAACCTGGGCAACAGGTGAGACCCTGTCTCAAAAAACAACAATGAAAACCAGTACCTTTACAGCATTGTCATGAAGATAAATAACACATAAATGCAATGGAGTACAAAACCCAGAGTCTAGTTGACTGGAATAAGTGCTTAAAAAAAATAGCTATTATTGGCCGGGTGCAGTGGCTCACACCTGTAATCCCAGCACTTTGGAAGGCCAAGGCAGGCAGATCACGAGGTCAGGAGATTGATACCATCCTGGCTACCACGGTGAAACCCGATCTCTACTAAAAATACAAAAATTAGATGGGCGTGGTGACATGCCGCTGTAGTCCCAGCTACTTGGGAGGCTGAGGCGGGAGAATCGCTTGAACCTGGGAGGCAGAGGTTGCAGTGAGCCAAGATCATGCCACTGTACTGCAGCCTGGGTGACAGAGCAAGACTCCATCTAAAAAAAAAAAAGCTACTATTAATAATTGCCATTAATACATTAATAGTTGATGACTTTATGCAATTTATTTTTATTTTTTAGTAGAGACAGGGTTTCACCGTGTTAGCCAGCATGGTCTCGGTCTCCTGACGTCGTGATCCGCCCACCTCGGCCTCCCAAAGTGCTGGGATTACAGGTGTGAACCACGGGCTTGGCCGCAATTTATTTCATTGAATCTCCAACAAGAGTCCTGTGAGGTAAACACTATCATTATCCCTGTTTAGAGTTTCAGAGGGGTTTAGAGGCTTCCCAAGATCACACAATGCATAAATAGCAGAACCAAGATTCAAAACCAGGTCTGTTTGTCTCCAGAATCCTCGCTTTTTATCAAGCCACATACAGAGATGTCGTGGTTGTTCAACTCATTCATTTATTCACGCTCTGAGCTTAAAAAATGCTTAAGAAGTGGCAAGACAATTCTTCCCTCTAAGGAACTTAGAGTCTAATGGGAAAGGCAGGTTATGTCCACAAATAACTACACTTCAAAGTAGAAAATGATGATTTTTGTAAATAAGGGCCAGTTAGAGATTCATTTACTCATATAATACGTACTGACAGCTGCCGTGTGCTGGGCCCAGTGCCAAGCACTGGGTATAATTGAAAGATAAACATGGTACAGTCTAGTTATAATCTAATGGGAGAGACAGGTATGTAAAGAAATTATTATAGTTATAAGGAATTAAGTTACGATTTTAAAATATGAAAAAATATAGAGCAGAAGAAACAAATTGTGTTGGCATGGGGGCAGAGGCAGAGACTGAATAAACTTTCAGCTGCCAAAAAATGTAAAAGAGCACAGAAAATGTGCGATGGCAGCTCAGGGGGAGTGTGCATTTTCTGGAGGATGCAAGAAGGCTTCATGGAGGAGGTGGCACATGAGTTGGCACTTGTTTGATGGGTAGCTTTTAGTAGAGGGAGGGTTAAACCAGAGAGAGCTTGGAGGCCTAGAAGCCAGTTATAGGGGAGAATCATAGCGGGACAAGCAGTGAGGAGGACAGGGCAATGATGGAGGGAGTGAAGGGAGGGATGCCAGAGAGGACTGGTTCAGGGGTAACAAATCTATGATTTCAATTTTTAAAATTTTATTAATATTATTTATTTACCTACTTATTTTTTGTGTGTGTGATGGACTCTAGCTCTGTCGCCTAGGCTGGAGCGCAGTGGTGTGATCTTGGCTCACTGCAACCTTTGCCTCCACACCCGGCTAATTTTTTGTATTTTTAGTACAGATGCCTGTAATTCCAGCACTTTGAGAGGCCAAGGTGGGTGGATCACTTGAGCTCAGGAGTTTGAGACCAGCCTGGCCAACATGGTGAAACTCCTTCTCTACTAAAAATACAAAAAAAAGATAGGCATGGTAGTGTGCACCTGTAGTCCCAGCTACTCGGGAGGCTGAGGCAGGAGAATCGTTTGAACTCAGGAGGCAGAGGTTACAGTGAGCCAAGATCATGCCACTGCACTCCAGCCTAGGTGACAGCGCGAGACTCTGTCTCAAAAAAAAAAAAAAAAAAAAAAAGCAAAAAAAAAGAAAAGCCTACCTGACTATTGCTTCTCCCCTGCCGTCCTTCTTACAGCGTGACAAGTGTTGTTGCAGTGAAATGTACAGAAGGGGTAATTGGCCCTGTCTAGGGACCAGGAAAGACTTCCCAAAGGAGGTGAATTTTCAGCTAAACTTCTCAGGATGTGGAGTGCTTTCTCCAGTTGTGGGAGAGAGAGAGGAGGATATTTCAGGTGAAGTGAACAGCTTTCCCCGCTGACCCTGGGGTAAGTTGCCCGGGGGCTCTATCGCACAGGTCCCCCAGAGGAAGGGAGCTTCCATACTTCAATGAGTTTTCATTTAGAATACTCTTGAGTTCAGCTGGAATTCAGAACTTCCAGACTTACCAGAAAAGCACCATGTGGGAAATTGTGCCGGGCACGGTGGCTCACGCCTATAATCTCAGCACTTTAGGAGACCGAGGCAGGTGGATCACGAGGTCAGGAGATGGAGACCATCCTGGCTAACACGGTGAAACCCCGTCTCTGCTACAAACATAAAAAATCAGCCGGGCGTGGTGGCGGGGGCCTGTAGTCCCAGCTGCTCGGGAGGCTGAGTCGGGAAAACAGCGTGAACCTGGGAGGCGGAGCTTGCAGGGAGCCGAGATCTCACCACTGCACTCCAGCCTGGGCGACACAGCGAGAGACTCCGTAGAAAAACAGAAAAGAAAAGCATCATGTGGGAAATGGCTTTTCCAGCCTCCTGTAGGGGCCGCTGCTGCCCCAGACTCAGCCAGTCTCTTCTAAGAAAACTCGGAGGACGTCTTTGCCGGGGTGGAGGTGGGGTACACCCTGGACCTGCCGCCATCCAAGGAGTGGACTTAAGGGCGGCAGTGCCCCCAAGCCTGAAGAATATGCACTCAGTCAATGGCATTTGGGGGTAGGGAGGGGGTGTAGTGGGCACAGATATTTTTCAGTCTCTGGGTCACCACAAGTTTATTAAAATAAAAGAAAATGTGGGTAAATGCTGCCATCTGTCTGTCCCTACTCCCAATACACACACACAGACACACACACACACACACACACACAGAGGCACACACACACAGACACACATAAACACACACATACAACAAATCAGGTCCCAGGCTAGATGCAGGAGTTGAAACTGCTTTAAAAACACTCTAAGGACTTAACTACAAACCCACACTCCCCATGCTTCTGGGGCTTAAGATCTTTGAGCTCATTCTTCAGCATCTCTCCTTGGGAAGGTGGGGTGGGCTGCTCCATGAGGTGGAGGTGAAGACCCCTGAGTCTGCTCCATGGAGGGGGAGGCCCCCTAAGCCTAGAGTCCCGCTGCGGGGCTCTGTGCCAAGAGCCCCCGTGAGCCATGGCCTCGAAAGGGCAGCGGTGATTTTTTTCACATAAATATATCGCACTTAAATGAGTTTAGACAGCATGACATCAGAGAGTAATTAAATTGGTTTGGGTTGGAATTCCGTTTCCAATTCCTGAGTTCAGGTTTGTAAAAGATTTTTCTGAGCACCTGCAGGCCTGTGTGTGTGTGTGTGTGTGTGTGTGTGTGTGTGAAGTATTTTCACTGGAAAGGATTCAAAACTAGGGGGAAAAAAAAACTGGAGCACACAGGCAGCATTACGCCATTCTTCCTTCTTGGAAAAATCCCTCAGCCTTATACAAGCCTCCTTCAAGCCCTCAGTCAGTTGTGCAGGAGAAAGGGGGCGGTCGGCTTTCTCCTTTCAAGAACAAGTTATTTTCAGCTGCTGACTGGAGACGGTGCACGTCTGGATACGAGAGCATTTCCACTATGGGACTGGATACAAACACACACCCGGCAGACTTCAAGAGTCTCAGACTGAGGAGAAAGCCTTTCCTTCTGCTGCTACTGCTGCTGCCGCTGCTTTTGAAAGTCCACTCCTTTCATGGTTTTTCCTGCCAAACCAGAGGCACCTTCGCTGCTGCCGCTGTTCTCTTTGGTGTCATTCAGCGGCTGGCCAGAGGATGAGACTCCCCAAACTCCTCACTTTCTTGCTTTGGTACCTGGCTTGGCTGGACCTGGAATTCATCTGCACTGTGTTGGGTGCCCCTGACTGGGGCCAGAAAGCCCAGGGGACCAGGCCAGGATTGGCCAAAGCAGAGGCCAAGGAGAGGCCCCCCCTGGCCCGGAACGTCTTCAGGCCAGGGGGTCACAGCTATGGTGGGGGGGCCGCCAATGCCAGGGCAAAGGGAGGCACCGGGCACACAGGAGGCCTGACACAGCCCAAAAAGGATGAACCCAAAAAGCTGCCCCCCAGACCGGGTGGCCCTGAACCCAAGCCAGGACACCCTCCCCAAACAAGGCAGGCTACAGCCCGGACTGTGACCCCAAAAGGACAGCTTCCCGGGGGCAAGGCACCCCCAAAAGCAGGATCTGTCCCCAGCTCCTTCCTGCTGAAGAAGGCCAGGGAGCCCGGGCCCCCGCGAGAGCCCAAGGAGCCGTTCCGCCCGCCCCCCATCACACCCCACGAGTACATGCTCTCGCTGTACAGGACGCTGTCCGATGCTGACAGAAAGGGAGGCAACAGCAGCGTGAAGTTGGAGGCTGGCCTGGCCAACACCATCACCAGCTTTATTGACAAAGGGCAAGGTGAGGGGGCGGGGTGGCAGGGGCACGGCTCAGAGGGAGGGGCATCTGCATGAATGGAGGGGCTTTCAAAGCCCTGGCACTGCCCTGGTGGGAGACACTGTGTGCATCTGGCCCGGGGTGGGCGTATGGGGACACTCACACATATCTCACACATAGCAGATCCCGAGCTGCCCACACATCAGGGCTGGAGGACACCTAGGAATCACCAGGTTCAACGCCTGCAAGGTGCAGGGCGGGCACTAAAGCCTAGAGAGGAGACAACACCTGCCAGTTGGTGGCAGAGTTGGAGACCAGATTCCAAGACTTGATTCCCCAGCTGTGCATCTGTCCCTGCTGGGCTGGCCGAACTTTCCACGCTCCAGGGGTTTGTAGGTGGTCTCAGATGGCAGAGAAAGAAATGAATCTTGAGGTCCCCGTGGTTCTGCAACTTTGCCCTCAGGCAAGGGGATAGAGGAGGCAAGAGAGGTGCTCACAGTAAATGGGGCATCTTGGAGTCATGGAATGATGTTCGAATATATGGGGAGGGAGCAGACCTAGGGTCTAACTCGCAGTGTGACCTTGGGAAAGCCCCTTCTCACTTGGGGTCTCTGTTTTCCCATCTGTACACCTATATGGGGTTGGACAGGGTGGTTTCTGAGAGCGCTTCCGACATGAAAACTTTAGGTCCTGTCCTGAACACGCCTCATTCTCCTTACATTAACTCGGGAGACTACCTGCTCCCCTCTGTCTCTCTCTGCTCTCCTCTGTCTCTCTCTGCCCACCTAGTGTTACTGTTGCAGCTTTTTCTCTCCACTTGCTGTGTGATCTAAGCAAGTCCCTCCCGCTCTGAGGGCCTCAGTTTCTTCCTAGTGTGAAGAGGGAGGTGGGCTGTTGGTCGCTCAAGTTGCCTGCAGCTCATTTGCTCTGGTCCTAGGCTGGCAGGGTGGGGGAGGGGTCAGAGGATGGGAGAGGTTTCTCATTAGAGCTGGCCTGGAGGGGGCTGCCGGGGCGGGGGGTGGGGGGGTGGGAGAGGCACAGAGGCAGCAGGTCTGGCTGAGGTGGGGGAGGTGGTCTGGCTGCCTGCCCAGCCAGGGAAAGCTGTGACCCCTTGGGGGCTCATAAAATAAGTCCTTGTGCCCCCCAGCACTAAGGGAGCTTCGAGAGGGGGAGATGGGGAGTTTAAAGGCCTAATTAGTCACCTTCTAGAGCAATATATGAAAGCTCCCCAATGGCAAATTGGTATTCAGGAAGGAGGGCATGCTGATTCAGAGATACTACTGAGCTTCTCACATAAACATACATAGCCTTATGTTTATACAGACGTGCTGAATCACACATGTACACACATGCTGACTCACACACGTACACACATGCTGAATCACACATGTACACACATGCCGAATCACACATGTACACGCATGCCGAATCACACACGTACGCATGTGCACACACACCTTCTTACATACACGTGTACACAAGATCGATTATGCACATACATACATATATGTGCTCTTCAAATAGTACACAAGCCCAATCATTTATACATATAATGCATCATTAACGTATACTCTTTCATATTCACACATGAACCCAACATTAACGTATACTCTTTCATATTCACACATGAACCCAATCACACACACCCATACAACTGTAACACACGCACACACTCAGGAGAGTAAGACACATAGGCAACAAAATCCTTGCACTGGGAAGCCAGGAAAATTGGGCTGTAGGTCAGTGTGGACCAGCTTTGACATTAAGTTGCTGTGTGACCTTAGTCAAGTCACTCCCCATCTCTGTGCCTCATCTGTAAAACAAGAGCAGTAAGGTCTCCTTTAAGGGATGGTAGAAGCAGCTGAGAATTTGAGCAAGTCATCTAACTTCTCTGAACCTTGGGATTCTCCTCCAGAAAAGCATGGTTTTTTGTTGTTGTTGTTGTTTATTTGTTTTGTTGTTGTTTGTTTGTTTGTTTTTTGGCCAGGGTCTCTCTCTGTTGCCCAGGCTGGAGTGCAGTAGTGAATTCATGGCTCACTGAAGCCTCGACCTCCCTGGGGTCAGTCAATCCTCCCACCTCAGCCTCCTGAGTAGCTGGGACTACATGTGCACGCCACCATGCCTGGTTAGTTTTTGTATCTTTTTGTAGAGACAGAGTGTCACCATGTTGTGCAGGCTAGTTTCAAACTCCTGAGCACAAGCAATCTGCCCACCTCAGCCTCCCAAAGTGCTGGGATTACAGGTGTGAGCCACTGTGCCCAGTCAACAAGAGTAATTTTAATGCCCACTCTACCTATCTTGCAAATGAGATACCACGTTAGCTCATGGCCGGGAGAGAGAGAGGTAGAAGGCAGTTACAAGGCTGATAAATATCTGATAACATGTAGATCATGACACAAACACCAGAAGCAGGCAAATCATCCCCAGCCACATCTACAGGTGAACACCCCTACTTGGTTGGCTACATAGGAGGTGCTCTCATTTTGAAAAAGGCTCTCAGTGGTTTGGCTCTTGGCTTCTGTCAGAATGGGGCAGAGGTGAAAGAAAGCTCTCTGGACGGGGAGAGAGCTGGGGCCTTCCCCTGCAGCCTCGAAGTGACTGACTCCCTTGGTGAGGTTGCAGGGAATGACTTCTGGGTGTTCTCTCTAGATGACCGAGGTCCCGTGGTCAGGAAGCAGAGGTACGTGTTTGACATTAGTGCCCTGGAGAAGGATGGGCTGCTGGGGGCCGAGCTGCGGATCTTGCGGAAGAAACCCTCGGACACGGCCAAGTCAGCGGCCCCCGGAGGCGGGCGGGCTGCCCAGCTGAAGCTGTCCAGCTGCCCCAGCGGCCGGCAGCCGGCCGCCTTGCTGGATGTGCGCTCCGTGCCAGGCCTGGACGGATCTGGCTGGGAGGTGTTCGACATCTGGAAGCTCTTCCGAAACTTTAAGAACTCGGCCCAGCTGTGCCTGGAGCTGGAGGCCTGGGAACGGGGCCGGGCCGTCGACCTCCGTGGCCTGGGCTTCGACCGTGCTGCCCGGCAGGTCCACGAGAAGGCCCTGTTCCTGGTGTTTGGCCGCACCAAGAAACGGGACCTGTTCTTTAATGAGATTAAGGCCCGATCTGGCCAGGACGATAAGACCGTGTATGAGTACCTGTTCAGCCAGAGGCGAAAACGGCGGGCCCCACTGGCCACTCGCCAGGGCAAGCGACCCAGCAAGAACCTTAAGGCTCGGTGCAGTCGGAAGGCACTGCATGTCAACTTCAAGGACATGGGCTGGGACGACTGGATCATCGCACCCCTTGAGTACGAGGCTTTCCACTGCGAGGGGCTGTGCGAGTTCCCTTTGCGCTCCCACCTGGAGCCCACGAACCATGCAGTCATCCAGACCCTTATGAACTCCATGGACCCCGAGTCCACACCACCCACCTGCTGTGTGCCCACGCGGCTGAGTCCCATCAGCATCCTCTTCATTGACTCTGCCAACAACGTGGTGTATAAGCAGTATGAGGACATGGTCGTGGAGTCGTGTGGCTGCAGGTAGCAGCACTGGCCCTCTGTCTTCCTGGGTGGCACATCCCAAGAGCCCCTTCCTGCACTCCTGGAATCACAGAGGGGTCAGGAAGCTGTGGCAGGAGTATCTACACAGCTTGCATGAAAGTGGATTCCAATAAGCTTGCTCGCTCTCCGAGTGTGACTTGGGCTAAAAGCCCCCTTTTATCCACAAGTTCCCCTGGCTGAGGATTGCTGCCCGTCTGCTGATGTGACCAGTGGCAGGCCCAGGCCCAGGGAGACAGACTCTGAATGGGACTGAGTCCCAGGAGACAGTGTTTTCCAATGAGACTCAGCCTACCATTTCTCCTCACCTGGGCCTCCTCAGCCTCTGGACTCTCCTAAGCACCTCTCGGGAGAGCCACAGGTGCCACTGCCTCCTCGAGTCACATTTGTGCCTGGTGACTTCCTATCCCTGGGACAGATGAGAAGCTGACTGGGCAAGGGTGGGAGAGAAGAGGAGAGGGCTTGGACAGGGTTGAGGAGTGTGGGGCTGTTAGACTGTTAGATTTAAATGTATATTGATGAGATAAAAAGCAAAACTGTGCCTAAAACTGTGGCATATTTCTTGTTTACTCCAGGGGACCCAGTGACCCGTTGAAGAATTTCTGACCCAGGGAGGGGAGGTGGGTTGCTTCATGTATAAACTCAGTTTTCAGAGCCCCATCCCCACCCCCACTCCTGGAAACTGAAGCAGAATGGGACAGAGAGTACAGCTTAGCAGGGCCAGTGCTCACCTCTAACCCCATTCCTGTTCCTTCCAAAGGCCCCTGGGTCCCGAGCTCTATTTTCTCCATTAGGGCCTGGCAACAGAATTTTATTTTCTTCTTGACATTCCTTAGTCACGTTTGTTGTCTCCAAAATAGATCCCTAAAAGGGAGGGAAATTGGGGATTTCATTTCTTCTAAAATCATTCCTACATCATTCACCAATATCTGCCTGCCCCTGCCACCCCCATACTCACAGAATTACCTGGGCACCATTGAAAGAGTCCTCTATCTCTCCCCTGGGAAATCTGGGCTGCCAAGGCTCTCCTCCTCCCTGTTGGGGCATGTCCTCTCACCAGTAACCACTGCTCCTCACATGACCCTGTCTGTGGCTCTGTTGCCCTCCAGCTTGGCACCCTCACTGCTCACCCATCAGCCCCCAGCTCCAGAAACAGAATTGGAGCCCCCTGCCTTTATATTACACATTCTATAAATACATAATTATACATCAGATAAATAAACTCCCCGCTAACCTCAGACAGACCAATGCCAGGCACATCCTGACAATGTTTCCTGCTTGGGGCTTGGCCCAGAGTAAATGCTCACTTCCTTTTCTCAGCTGGAATCTTTGGGGAGGCACAGGGCACAGACTTTTGGGAGGGGAACACAGACCTCTGGTGGGGAAACAGGCACCTGGGTTCCTTGGGCTGAGGACTCTGGTTCTACCTGGCTGAAGAGACACAGGGAGAACCAGGAGCAGTCTAAGCCTCCGCTTCCCACCCAGCGAACCTCAACACTTCCCCCACCTCCCTCCAGCTGGGTATTTGATTCCCGGGGCTCCTTGCCAAAGCTGTTTCAACAGTAGGGATTGCCACCCAGCTATGGGCAGACCTCATGCCCTTTCCTTCTAGGCCTGAAGCTTGAGCACAGTGCGGGAGTAGCCTACCTTTGAGCTTGGTCCGGAGGCCATTACCTCTCTCTGAGGGGCCAGACTGAGCCTCACTGGCGGCCGGGCTTCATTGTGTTTGGCTAGTGGTGGGCCTGGCAGCTCTGGAAGTAAACAAAGGAGCTACCGTGGCAGACAGAGCTGTGATATGTGTGAGGGGAGAATGGGCCTGGAAGGGAGGTGCTGGGGAAGCCAGCGAGTGGGCTGGGGATCCAGGGGGAGCAGTATAGAAGCTGGGGGGCCAGAAACACAAGGGCAGAGAGATAAGATGAAGAGGTCACAGGTGGGGCTGGCTCCCACAAGTATTATTTCCTGAGCTGCGTGTCCCTGGTTTCTTGGAAAGTTCTGACTGAACTGGAGCTTCTCTCTGCCTTAGCCCTGTCAGAGAGGTTCGTGTCATCTGAGCCACAGTGCTCCTCCCGCTGAAGGCCTGGGCTCCCAATGGACTGTTTGGATTGACACCCTAGGAGTTTCCTCTACCACCTCAACCTGCCCCAGGGCTCTCTTTCAGACTGTGGACCCTCCTGCCTTTTCCCACCCAGACTCTGGGGATTCGATCAGGTCATCCATCCTAACCACAGGATCTGTTCAAGGGCCTCCTTGGAAAACACTGTCCCCCAGCCACCCACCTCCAACTGCAACCATAACAAGCTGCAAACTGGTACTGTTCATTCTAGCCCCAAAGGGTACAAGGCATCTATCATACTTGAGAGTTCGTAAACACTCTCCTGCCCATGGTCTCTCAGCTCTGAAGGCTGCACAGTTACAAAATTTTAGTTCTGTCACTTTGAGTTAGAGGCCTTGGGCAAGTAACTTAATTCCATGAACCTTGGTTTCCTCATTAGTTAAAAAAAAAAAGAGGGTAAACAATATGTTTATTTCATGGCGCTAACTGCAAGGATATGAGAAACACTCAACACAGTAGCAGGCACAGAGGTGGCACTCAGGATGTGTTAGCTGTTATCATTACCATGCCTTGCATAGTGAAGCAGGTAAGGCAAGAACTCTCCACCCTCACTTTTTACAGATGGGGAAGCTGATACCCAAAGGGGCAGAGTGATAACTACGGGTTCCTGCAGTTCTGCATTCTTCTTCTTGTTCTTGTTCTTCCTCTTGTTCTTCTTCTTGTTCTTCTTGTTCTTGTTCTTGTTCTTCTTCTTCTTTTAAGACAGGGTCTTTCTTGCTTTGTTGCCCAGGCTGGAGTTCAGTGTTACAATCATAGCTCACTTGCAGCTTTCACCTTGGCCTCCCAAGTACCAGGACCACAGGTGTGTGCCACCACATCTGGCTAACTTTTAAACTTTTTTTTTTTTTTTTTAAGAGATGAGGTCTCACTATGTTGCCCAGGCTGGTCTTGAACTCCTGGCCTCAAGCAATCCTCCTACCTTGGCCTCCCAAAGTTCTGGATCACAGGCATGAGCCATCGCACCTGGCCCTCATTGGTTTTTGTTTGTTTGTTTGTTTTTTGTTTTTGTTTTTGTTTTTGTTTTGAGACAAAGTATTCCTCTGTCGCCTAGGTTGGAGTGCAGTGGCACAATGTCAGCTCACTCACTGCAACCTCTGCCTCCTGGGTTCAAGGGATTCTCCTGCCTCAGCCTCCCAAGTAGCTGGGACTACAGACGCATGCCACCATACCAGGCTAATTTTTGTATTTTTAGTAGAGATAGGGTTTCATCGTGTTGGCCAGGCTGCTCTTGAGCTCCTGGCCTCAAGCGATCCTCCTACCTTGGCTTCCCAAAGTGCTGGGATTACAGGTGTGAGCCACTGCCCTGGGCCCTCAGTGTTCTTTATACCATTCTTGCTGCTGCTCTCTGGGCCCTTGACTCCACTGACTGCAGTCCTGGCAAACTGTTGAATCACCTCCCTGGGTCTTGGCTCCTTGGTCTTAAACGTTTCTCCTTGGGGACACACAGTGCTGTTAGTTTCTTGGGAGGAATAGCTAAGCAGAGTTTAGGGCAGTGAAAATTGAGAGGCCCACGGAAGAGAAAAGAGAAGAGGCTTCCAGTGCTCTGCTCCCCACCTCGTGGCCCCTCCACATCTCCTTGTCCCAAGGTCACAACAGGAGAACCCACTTTTCTAGGGCATGGAACATACAACCTCAGGAAACCCCTCAGTCTTCTGACTCCACGACTAGTTCTGACCTGAACACAGATGTAAGAAAGTATAGTGGGGAAGTGTTAGTCACACAGGCCTGGGAATCAGGCAGACCTGAGTTCTAGTCCTGGTTTTACCACTCTCCAAGTGAGCTACTTTGAGGAAGTTACTTAACCTCTCTGAGCCTCAATTTTCCCATATGTAAAATAAGGATAATATCAAATTCGCTGGGCTTAGGGTTCAGGAGAGGGAACGTTCATTCGTTTCACCAATCATGGATCCAGTCACTCATTCATTAATCAGCAACTATTTATTGAGAGTCAACTATGGGCCAGATACTGTGCTGAGGATAATAGTAACAACCACAGTTGTTAATGTTTATCAAGGACTTATTGCATGCCAGGTACTTGTGCTTTACAGGAATTCCCTTACCTTGCAACAATCCTGTCCTCAAGATCTATGCATAAATGGAAGAAGAAATAAAGATTCCAAAGGATGTTAGGATACGATAGGCTGAATCAGAGGAGATAAAATAAAAGAGAGAAAACAGTCAAATTATCCATCTGAATTCATGAAACCAACTGCACACGTACAGAATGTAAAAAAATGTGATTTCACAATTTCAGATGGGGAAGAAATGCTGTTGTAGGTGGCTATGAACTCAATGGAGCTAGCTAGAGCTAGCTGAATGTAATGTGGCAGCCTAAATGCTAATGCGATTGCGGGCTTCGTTAACAGACACATAGTATAAACCCAAGGAAATTGTGGTTTCACTCTGTTCAGTGACCACAGTGAGAGGGGCAGAGGCAGACAGAATAGTAAGGGGCCTAGAAACAATGCCTTGTGAGATTCAGTTGAAGAAACTAGAGATATAGAGATAAGAAAAGAAAAGGAGGAGGAGGAAGAGCAGAATGATGACAACTTAGAGGAAATGATCACAGCTTTCAAGACCGGAGGACTGGCCGGGCGTGGTGGCTCACATCTGTAATGCCAGCACTTTGGGAGGCCGAGGCAGGCGGATCATGAGGTCAGAAGTTTGAGTCCAGCCTGGCCAACATTCCCCGTCTCTACTAAAAATACAAAAATTAGCCGGTGTGGTGGCACACGCCTGTAGTCCCAGTTACTTGGGAGGCTGAGGCAGGAGAATTGCTTGAACCCAGGAGGCAGAGGTTGCAGTGAGCTGAGATCACACCACTACACTCCAGCCTGGGTGACAGAGCAGGACTCCGTGTTAAAAAAAAAAAAAAGATTGAAGGACTACCATGGGTAAAAGAGAAGTGATTGGTTTGTGTGGCTCCAAAGCACAGATTTATAAAGAGAAGTAAAGGATAGCCTATTGCTGCCGTGTGTTCGGCAGTTCCTGTGCCAGGCACTGAGCTAAATGCTTTTGTCCTGACTTCATTCATTCCTTACAACCATCCTGGGAGATAGCTACTATAATCTCCATTGTGCAGATGAGCTACTATACTACATTCCTCCTTAGGCAGAAGTCAGATGAATTTAAAAGAGTTTTTTAAGTCTAAAGATGGAAAAGGCAAAATACTAAGTTCTCCATGGCAAGAAGAGCTTAGGGATGGGTGTGGTGGCTCACATCTGTAATCCCAGCACTTAGGGAGGCTGAGGTGGGAGGACTCCTTGAGACCAGGAGTTTGAGATCAACCTGGGAAACATAGGGAGACTCTGCCTCTACAAAAAATTAAAATATTAGCTGGGCATGGTAGTGTGTGCCAGTAGTCCCAGCTACTCAAGAGACTAAGGTGGGAGAATTGCTTGAGCCTGAGAGGTTGGGACTAGTGAGCTGAGATCACACCACTTCACTCTAGCCTGGGCAACAGAAGGAGATCCTGTCTCAAAAAAATAAAAAATAGGCCAGGTGTGGTGGCTCACGCCTGTAATCCCAGCACTTTGGGAGGCCAAGGCCGTTGGATCACTTGAAGCCAGGAGTTCGACACTAGCATGGCCAATATGATGAAACCCTGTTTCTAATAATAATTAAAAAAAATTAGCTGGATATGGTGGTGCACCCCTGTAATCCCAGCTACTTGGGAGGCTGAGGCAGGAGAATTGCTGAACCAAAGAGGCGGAGGTTACAATGAGCCGAGATCATGCCACTGCACTCCAGCCTGGGCGACAGAGTGAGACTTCATCTTAAAAAAAATAACAAAATAAAAATAGAAAGTAAAAAATAAAAAAAAGAGCTTAGATAACGACTTGGGCAACTGGAAAAGGGATCTGAGCTTGGTTTAGAGGAAGAGAAAGAGCAGTGCAAGAGAAGGTAGTTGATTAGATAAACACTAAAGTTCCCTTCAATCCTGCACATTGAACATAGGTTTGAGCTATGGTGTCAGACAGCCTGAAATTAAACTCCAGCTATGCCTCGTTCTTGCTGTGTGACCTTGGGCAAAGTCACCACAGCTATCTTTCCTCACGTTTCCTCATATGTCAAATGGAGACAATAATAGTTCTTATGTCATGGAGCTGTTGGGAAGGTTATATATAATGTTCATAAAAAAGTCCTTTGAAGAACGTCTGGCCTATAAACTTTACCTATATTTATTGATAATGGGGGAGTCAAGGCCTATAAACATGACATATTAAATAATAACAAAAGAAGTAAAGAATACAGCCTGGGCCGGGAGTTGTGGCTCACTCCTGTAATCCCAGCATTTTGGGAGGCCAAGGCGGCTGGATCACATGAGGCCAGGAGTTTGAGACCAGCCTGGCCAATATGGCAAAACCCCATGTCTACTAAAACCACACAAATTAGCTGGGCGTGGTGGTGCACAGCTGTAGTCCCAGCTATGTGGGAGGCTGAGGCATGAGGATCACTTGAACCCGGGAGGCAGAAGTTGCAGAGAGCTGAGATCATGCCACTGCACTCCAGTCTGGGTGACAGAGTGAGATTCTGTCTAAAAAAAAAAAAAAAGAATACAGCCTGTGCAACATACTGAGACCCTGTCTCTGAAATAGCTGGGCCTGGTGGTACACGCCTGTAGTCCCAGCTATTTGGGTGGCTGAGAGAGGAGGATCACTTGAGCCAGGAGTTTGAGGCTGCAGTGAGCCATGGTCATGCCACAGCACTCCAGACTAGGCGACAGAGTGAGACCCTGTGTCTGAAAAAAGAAAAAAAACAAAAGAAAGAAATGAAGAATTATGTGAGAAATACATAATGGTTTAACTCAGGTAAATAACAGAAAGAAGGTAATTAAATGTTCATATGACAAGTGAGGGGAACAATGGAAAAAATAGTAAGAAGGCTTCATGGAGGATGAGGGACTGAGCTGGGTCCTGAAGATTGAATGAAACTTGGGTGGAGTTTGTCTTGATCGATTTTCTGTTGCTGTAACAGAATGCCACAGAATGGGCAATCTGTGATGAACAGACATTTATTTAGCTCACAGTTCTGGAGGCTGGGAAGTTAAAGAGTATGGTGCTGGCATCCGGTGAGGCCCTCATGCTGCTTTATCCCATGGGCAAAGAGCAGAAGGTGGAAGCGAACATGTGAAACAGAGAGAGGCATGAGGGGCTGGATTCGCTTTATAACAACTCACTCTCGGCTGGGCGCGGTGGCTCACGCCTATAATCTCAGCACTTTGGGAGGCCAAAGTGGGCGGATCATAAGGACAGGAGTTCAAGACGAGCCCTGACGGGGTTTAGTAGAAATCCTATCTCTACTAAAAATAGAAAAATTAGCCAGGCATGGTGGTGCGCACCTGTAATCCCAGCTACTCAAAAGGCTGAGGCAAGAGAATCACTTGAACCTGGGAGGTGGAAGTTGCAGTAAGCCAAGATCATGCCACTGCACTCCAGCCTGGGTGACAGAGTGAGACTCCGTCTCAAAAAAAAAAAAAACCCAAAAAGCAAACAAACAAAAAAACCCACTCATAATAACTAACCTGCTTCTGTGATAACAACATTAATCAGTTCCCAATGGCTCTGCCCTTTATGACCCAATCGCATTCTTATTAGGGTCTGCCTCCCAATGCTATGG
Organism: Theropithecus gelada; assembly: GCF_003255815.1. Taxonomy (NCBI): domain Eukaryota; kingdom Metazoa; phylum Chordata; class Mammalia; order Primates; family Cercopithecidae; genus Theropithecus; species Theropithecus gelada. Next base: position 67,263,499 of record NC_037678.1, read on the forward strand.
TATTAGGGATTAAGTTTCCAACACGTGAGCGTTTGGAGGACACACTCAAAATACTCAAGCCATAGCAGGGTTCAAGGAAGGCATGTTCAGCATAGGGACTATATGAGCAAATGAATACCATGAGTTAGCAAGGTGCAGAGGACATATCTTCCCATCCTTAAAATCATATCGTGTTGATGATTGGTTCCACTGACTCTGTGAAGGATGGCTTCAGCTGGGAGCTGCCAGGTCCCTTAGGTGTGGGCACTGGAGGCTGTCCACTTGCCCTCTGAGAGGTGCTGACTTGGAAAACAGAGAAAACCCAAGAGCCAGGGCCTCAAAGATCAGACATATCACTTGAGAGTTGGTGAGGAAAGAAAACAGTAGTAAAAACTGGTACCAGGACCTCCACAATATATGTAATATATTTTGGATATGTAATATATTGTACTATTTGGTAGTGCTCATATAATAAAAACGATCCTTCAAGATTCTTTAACTCTCTCTTAATGAGTTTAGTATGACCATTTTCCCCCTCCAATACGAAAACAGTTTCTTTGATTAAGGCCCATGTAAACAGCTGGCTTGCAGGAAGGGACCATGTTGTAAAAAACATTTATCTTTTTTTTTTGTTTTTTTGAGATGAAGTTTTACTCTTGTTGCCCAGGCTGGAGTGTAGTGGCACGATCTTGGCTCACTGCAACCTCTGCCTTCTGGGCTCAAGCAATTCTCTTGCTTCAGCCTCCCAAGTAGCTGAGATTACGGGCGCCTGCCATCATGCCCGGCTAATTTTTGTAATTTTAGTAGAGACAGGGTTTCACCATGTTGGCCAGGGTGGTCTTGAACTCCTGACCTCAGGTGATCCTCCTGCCTCAGCCTCCCAAAGTGCTGGGATTACAGGCGTGAGCCACCGCGCCTGGCCAGAAACATTTATCTTTAAACAATAAAATCATATTCAGCCCAATGAGATGCATATTCTATGAAGGAAGGAACCAAGACCAGCCATGGAAACAGCACAGATTCATATTCTCATCTCAGGCACCGCTAGTTGATTCTTCTTCCTTTTCTTTTTTTAAAAAAATTGTGGTAATAAACACAGAACAAAATGTACCATCTTAGCCATTTTGAAACACATACTTTATACTGTTAACTATATTCACGTTGCTGAGCAACAGATCTCTAGAACTTTTTTATCTTGCAAAACTGAAATTCTACACCCATTGAGCAACTTCCCATTTCCTTTTCCTCCCAGCCCCTGGTAGCAACCCTTCTACTTTCTGTCTCAATGAATGTGACTACTCCAGGTACCTTACATAAGTGGAATCATAGAGTATTGGTCTTTCTTCTTTTTTTATGTTTTTCCTAAGAAGTCAAGTAAATCAACTGGGTACATAATGTGACTCCATTGTATTTGTTGAATGAATGAACAATAACTGTCTTCAAAAGGAGTTTACAGTCTAGTTATAGAGACAGGAATGCAAACAAATAATTTCCATTATTTTTTACTTTTTATTTATTAATTTTTTTGGGAATTGAGTTTCGTTCTTGTTACTCAGGCTGGAGTGCAATGGCACCGTCTCAGCTCCCTGCAACCTCTGCCTCCCACGTTCAAGCTATTCTCCTGCCTCAGCCTTCCACGTAGCTGGAATACAGGTGCCTGCCACCATGCCTGGCTATTTTTTTTTTTAATTTTTAGTAGAGACGAGGTTTCACCATGTTGGCCAGGCTGGTCTCAAACTCCTGACCTCAGGTGATCCGCCTGTCTCAGCCTCCCAAAGTGCTGGGATTACAAGTGTAAGTCACCGTGCCTGGCCATATTTTTACCTTTTTTTTTTGAGACAGTGTCTCCCTCTGTGGCCCAGGCTAGAGTGCAGTGGTGCAATCTTGGTTCACCGTAACCTCTGCCTCCTGGACTCAAGCAATCTCCCATCTCAGCCTCCTGAGTAGCTGGGACCACAGCTGTGCACCACCACAGCCAACAATTCATTTTTCTCTTTTTTGTAGGGTGGGGTCTTGCCATGTTGCCCAGGCTGGTCTTGAACTCCTAAGCTCAAGTGATCTACCCGTCCAACACTTTGGGAGGTCGAGGCAGATGGATCATTTGAGCCCAGGAGTTTGGGACCACCTGGCCAGCATGGCAAAACCCTATCTCTACTAAGAATACAAAAATTAGCTGGGCATGGTGGCACATGTCTGTAATCCCAGGTACTCAGGAGGCTGAGGCATGAGCCTGGGAAGCGGAGGCTGCAGTGAGCCTAGATCGTGCCACTGCACTCCAGTCCGGGCGGCAGAATGAGACTCTGTTTCAAAAAAGGATAGAATTTAATGCCTGCTTGGAAATGGTTTCAGTATATTCAATATTGTTCACCCTTCCTATTTTGCCATGTTTAAGAATTGATTTTAAAGTCTTAGTAAGATATGTAAAAAGCAAGACAAGATAAATCAAATGTGAGTCAACAGAAAAAGAAAACAAGGGAATAAAATGAAGCCAAGAATGGGGCTAAAATGTGGATCATAATGATCTATATCTGCTACAGGCGAGCAATACCTAAGCTGTCTAGCAACCAAAACAAAGCAAGAAAATAGGCTATTACACAGATTATTGCATCTGAGTTAATCAAGCATTGCTCAGCAAATTGTACAGCCATTCTTGAAAACTAATGTAACAAATATCTTCGATTACATTATTACAATAAACACAGCAATAAGGTTCATAGAAAGGTTTGTTTTTTTTTTTTTTTTTTGAAATGGAGTCTTGTTCTATCATCCAGGCTGTAGTACAGTGGCGTGATCTTGGCTCACTGCAACCTTCTCCTCCCAGGTTCAAGAGATTCTCATGCCTCAGCCTCCCGAGTAGCTGGGATTACAGGCACATGACACCACACCTGGCTAATTTTTGTATTTTTAGTAGAGACAGGGTTTCACCACATCAGCCAGGCTAGTCTCGAACTCCTGACCTCAAGTGATCCGCCAGTCTCAGCCTCCCAAAGTGCTGGGATTACAGGCATGAACCACTGTGCCTGGCCAATAGAATGGTTTCTTAAAATTGTTTGCACTGGCCGGGCGCGGTGGCTCAAGTCTATAATCCCAGCACTTTGGGAGGCCGAGACGGGTGGATCAAGAGGTCAGGAAATCGAGACCATCCTGGCTAACACGGTGAAACCCCGTCTCTACTAAAAAATATAAAAAACTAGCCAGGCGAGGTGGCGGGCGCCTGTAGTCCCAGCTACTCGGGAGGCTGAGGCAGGAGAATGGTGTAAACCTGGGAGGCAGAGCTTGCAGTGAGCTGAGATCCGGCCACTGCACTCCAGCCTGGGCGACTCCAGAGTGAGACTCTGTCTCAGAAAAAAAAAAAAAAATTGTTTGCACTGCACTAAGGGGCAAATAAAACAATTCTGTGTGGGGGCCAATAAGACACGGAAACCAGCTCTCTGCTGGGTTAATTGATAGGTAAAGGGCACAGACTGTTCCTCAAAGAAAAACAGACATTATAACTGATCCCATTGGCAAATATTGTCCTAGAGTATATATATTCTGAATGTTCTAGAACAGTTTCAGTATAAAATTCGTCTTTTTAATAAAGGTCATTTGGCCAGGGTCAATGGCTCATACCTGTAATCCCAACATTTTGGGAGACCGAGTCAGGTGGATCACTTGAGGTCAGGAGTTTGAGACCAGCAAGCATGGTGAAATCCTGTCTCTACTAAAAATACAAAAATTAGCCACATGTGGTGGTGTGCACCTGTAATTCCGCTACTCAGGAAGCTGAGGCAGGCGAATCTCTTGAAGACGGAGGTTGCAGTTAGCCAAGATCATGCCACTGCACACCAGCTTGGGTGATGGAGTGAGACTGTCTCAAAAAAACAAAAAACAAACCATGATATATGGCTGGGCATGGTGGCTCACACCTATAATCCCAGCATTTTCGGAAGCCCAGGTGGGAGGATTGCTTGTGTCCAGGAATTTGAGACCAGCCTGGGCAACATAGCAAGACCCCATCTCCACAAAAAGTAAAAATAATTACCTGGGCCTAGTGGCAAGTGCCTGTGGTCCCAGCTACTTGGGAGGCTGTGGCAGGAGGATCACTTGAGCTGGGAGTTTGAGGTTGCAGTGAGTTGTGATCATGCCACTGCACTCAGCATGGGTGACAGAGGGAGACCCTGTCTCTAAAAAAAAAGGTGATTGGCTGGGTGTGGTGGCTCACACCTATAATCCCAGCACTTTGGGAAGCCGAGGCGGGTGGATCACCTGAGGTCAGGATGTGCTATCAACATTACTTGTTGATCAAGACCAGTCTGGCCAACATGGTGAAACCTTGTGTCTACTAAAAATACAAAAATTAGCCGGGCGTGGTGGTAGGCACCTGTAATCCCAGCTACTCAGGTGGCTGAGGCAGGAGAATTGCTTGAACCCGGGAGACAGAGGTTGTGGTGAGCCGAGATCGCGCCATTGCACTCCAGCCTGGGCAACGGAGTGAGACTCTGTCTCAAAAAAAAAAAAAAAAAAAGGTGATTTATTAAATATGTAACTTTCCTAAATATTTTCACATAGATAAATTCATAAATGAGCATAAGTTCTTGATAGACAATAGCTTTTCATTTTAGGAAAGCACAATCACTTTATTTGAATGGAGATGGGTACCTTCAGCTTGATTGCATAATCCAATGGGATTGGGACACTGCCCCCCTTCCCTTCTTCTTTCTGGCTTCCTGTGACAGTTTTTTTCCCCAGGGAAAGAATGTATCACCTTGCCTCTTCCAGGGAGGGACTCTTGATCCTTGGCAGTTAACAGAGAATAAAAGAGGTTTCCTTATTTGAAGCTAAAATGAAAACAACTTGGATAGCTTTCCAGTTTCATATACAGTGAAAGCAAGCTAGAGCAAGCCCTAAAATTGGGGTCGCATTAACATCTCACCTTGCCAAGTCTAGAGAACATGCTGGAAGTAAACTACGCTGTGATCTACAACCTATTCTCTGTAAACCAGCTAAGAGAGCCCTTTTAAAACATGTCACCGCTTTGCTTAAAATAAAATAAAATGCAAACTCCTTATCATGGACCTTCAAGGCCTCCAAAATCTGGACTCTGTCTGCCTCTCAGACCTCATTGTTTTGTTTTTTTTTTTGAGGTGGAGTCTCACTCTATCGCCCAGGTTGGAGTGCAGTGGCGCCATCTCCGCTCACTGCAAGCTCCGCCTCCCGGGTTCACGCCATTCTGCCTCAGCCTCCCGAGTAGCTGGTAATATAGGCGCCCGCCACCACACTCGGCTAATTTTTTGTATTTTTAGTAGAGACGGGGTTTCACCGAGTTAGCCAGGATGGTCTCAACCTCCTGACCTCGTGATCCACCCACCTCGGCCTCCCAAAGTGCTGGGATTACAGGCGTGAGCCACTGCCCCCGGCCTCAGACCTCATCTTTTATACTGCAACCCTTACTCATTACCTTCCAGTCTCACTGACCTTGGCTTTCCTTTTGTCCTCAAAATCAAGCCAACTCTTACCTCAATGCCTTTTCATGTGCTGTTCTTTCTGCCCAAAATGCTCTATTAACATAACTTGCTGACCAAGTCAGTTGTAGTAGTCCAGGTGAGAGAAGACTATAGTCTTACCTATGAAGGAGGCAGTGGAGATTGGAGAGGTGCAGATAGAATTCATATGTATTGGCCGGGCATGGTAGCTCATATCTGTAATCCCAGCACTTTGGGTGGATCATGAGGTCAAGAGTTCGAGACCAGCCTTGCCAACACGGTGAAACCCAGTCTCTACTAAAAATATAAAAATTAGCTGGGCGTGGTGGTGGGCGCCTGTAATCCCAGCTACTTAGGAGGCTGAGGCAGGAGAATCGCTTGAACCTGGGAGGTGGAGGTTGCAGTGAGTGGAGACAGCGCCATTGCACTCCAGCCTGAGTGTCAAAGCAAGACTCCATCTCAAAAAAAAAAAAAAAAAAGAAGAAGAAGAAGAATAGAAGAGACACAGAGACAAACACCCAGGGAGGGAGAATGTCATGTGATAACAGCGGCAGAGATTGGAGTTATGCAGGTGCTAGGTAAGAAATGCCAGGGATTGTTGGCAACCTCCAGAAGCTAGAAAAGGCAAGGAAGGTTCCTCTCCTGGAGCCTGTGGATAGAGCGTAGCCCTGCCAACACCTTGATTTCAGACTTTCAGACTTCATAACTACCAAACAATAAATTTCCATTGCTTTAAGCCACCCACTTAGTGGCACTTTGTTATGGCAGCCCTAACAATCTAATGTAGTTATAAATGGTGGTTTTGGAGAAGGAGGACAGAGTAGAACTTAGTAAAAGTTGAAAACCATATTTATTGGTACCAATATAATCTTTGCTTGATTTTCTTCAATAGTACTCAAGAATCCAGAGGCAGGCATGGAAAAAATACACAATTGCAGGGTTGAGGTCTTTCTAGGTGGACAAGATAGGAAGACAATTGAGCAAGGGAGTTAATACTGGCAAGAGAGAAATTAAAACGATAGACCGGATGGGAACTAGATGGAAGAACCAAACAGGTGAGAGGGTCAACAGACTATAAAGAGAAGAGATAAAAAGTGCAGTGTCTCAATGGGGGTAGAACGACAGGTGTACTCAGAGTAATGAATGAAAACCAGAATAATAGGATGGTGAGAACACAGAATGACATAAATTAAAAATTTCAGAATTCAAACAATTCTGGTGATGAGGTCTAAAATTGGCCATGGGAGTGGGTGGGGAAGCACACTTCATAGACATGGAATAATCCAATATGTGACCTCTTGTGACTGATTTCTTTCATTTAATGTTTTTTGAGGGTCATCCATGTTGTAGCATGTATTAGTACTTCATTTCTTTTTATTGCTGCATAATAATCCATTGTCTGGATATACTATATTGTGGGTTTTTTGTTTGTTTGTTTGTTTGTTTTGTTTTTTAGTTTTGCTCTTGTCGCCTAGGCTGGATTGGAGTGCAATGGCACGATCTCGGCCCACTGCAACCTCCACCTCCCAGGTTCAAGCAGTTTTCCTGCCTCAGCCTCCTAAGTAGCTGGGATTACAGGTGCCTGCCACCACGCCTGGCTAATTTTTTTGGTATTTTTAGTAGAGACAGAGTTTTGCCATGTTGGCCAGGCTGGTCTCGAACTCCCGACCTCAAGTGATCCCCCGCCTCGGCCTCCCACAGTGCTGGGATTACAGGTGTGAGCCACTGTGCCTGGCCACCATATTGTTTTTATCTATTCATTGGTTGATGGATATCTAGGTTGCTTCTACTTTTCTACTGTTATGAATAATGCTGTGATGAACATTTGCAAACAAGTTTTGTGTGGACATATGTTTTCATTTCTCTTGGATATATACCTTGGAATGGAATGGTTGAATCATATGGTAACTCTATGTTTAGCATTCATAGAACAGCCAGACTGTTTTCCAAGAGGTTGCAGTGAGCTGAGATCGCTCCAGCCTGGGCGACAGAGCGACACTCTCTCTAAAAAAAAAAAAAAAAAAAAAAAAAAAAATTGTTTGTAGAGATGGGGTCTCACCACGTTGCCCAGACTGGTCTCAAACTCCTGGCCTCAAGTGATCCTCTTGCCTGGGCCGCCTGAGTTGCGGAGATTACGGGCATGAGCCACCATGCTTGGCCCAATTGTTTTATTTTAAATAAATGGCTAGGTTTCAATGTGGGGCCTATAAAGAAGTATGGGAATTCTGAGGGGTGAAGTCACTGTGAAAAGAAAGATGGGCAGAGGGAGCTTAGGGAGAACAGTGGAGATCACCAGGGCTTCAGGCTGAGGGTTTGGGGTATAAGAAGTTGAGGAGCTCTGGCAGCGGAGGGAAGCTGAGCAGCACTGGGGAGCTGAGGTTAAGGAGAATGGGGAGTCCTCTGCGAGAGGACTATGGAATCTATGTGAGATAAAGTTGTCTATACTGCCAGCCTGTTCTAGAAAGTTCCTTCTACTTTCTGCATTCATGAAACCTGGCCTTCCCATTTGAATATTACTTCCCTTGTAGCCCTCCCTGGAATGTTATCTGTCATCACTGCATGCTCTGTTTGTGTTAAGACTGGGAGTTGTCCAGGTCTGGTGGATCACACCTGTAATCCCAGCACTTTGGGAGGCTGAGGTGTGTGGATCATGAAGTCAGGAGTTTGAGGCCAGTCTGGCCAACATGGTGAAACCCCGTCTCTACTAAAAATACAAAAAATTAGCCAGGTGTGGTGGTGTGCGCCTGTAATCTCAACTACTCGGGAGGCTGAGGCAGGAGAATCGCATGAACCTGGGAGGTGGAGGTTGCAGTGAGCCAAGATTGCACCACTGTACTCCAGCCTGGTTGACAGGGCCAGAACTTGTCTCGAAAAAAAAAAAAAGAAAAAAAAAAAAAGACTGGAGTTGGAGTCTTCATCCACTTGCTGTCACATACTTTCAGTCCATTACCCCAACCTGCTGCTCCTCTAAGGCTCATGCTATATGTTCATTCTACTACCAACCTGATGGATACTCTGTTTATCGTAGGCTTTGGCACCAGACGTTGTGTATGCCTCTTCATTCTGAGTCTAGCCATCGTCCTAGGCAACCTAAATGTCTGTGTACATGACACATCCTAAATTCTGGGTTCTCAACTCGTTCAAGGCCTCCACTTCAGGGACTTTTCAGTTTCACTTCACTTCAGCCACATTCTTCCACAGCCACCTCTAATTCTGAAATATTAAATTCAAACATCTCACTCTCTGACCCCAATTTCTTATCTTTTAAATTCTCATTCAATTATTCTTTTAACATTTTATTTTATTCATTTGTTCCTTTATATTTTCTAACAGCTCCTCCCTCTCTTTATTTCTTTCACCATACAGATTTCCTGGCTTATCATTTGAAACTTTCTTGACAACATCGGCATTTATTTATTTATTTATTTATTTTTTGCGAGATGGAGTCTTGTTCTGTTGCCAGGCTGGAGTGCAATGGCATGATCTCGGCTCACCTCTGCCTACTGGGTTCAAGTGATTCTCCTACCTCAGCCTCCCAAGTAGCTGGGACTACAGGTGCGTGCCACCATGCCCAGCTAATTTTTTTTTGTATTTTTAGTAGAGATGGAGTTTCACCATGTTGTCCAGGATGGTCTCAATCTATTGACCTGCTGATCCAGACAACACTGGCACTTTCTATGCTCTGATTACATCCATTACTGACCTGGAAACACCCTAATCCTTCATTGAATCCAACTCTAGCTCTCTCTCCTGCTAATACTAAGACAGCAAATGACTGGAGAAAAATCACACAGAAATAGACTGATGCCATTAACATTTTTGTTCTTAACCTGGGCGTACGTGGCCCCTGCCTACAGTCCTAACTACTTAGAAGGCTGGGCAAGAGGGTCACTTAAATGCAGGAGGTTGAGGCTACAGTGAGCTATGACTGTGCCACTGCACTCCAGGCTGGGAGACAGAGATCCTGTTTTCAAAAAAAATTATTTTTCTCTTAAATGTACAAGAATGTTCAAGAAAATATTGGTTATTAGAAAAAAATGGAAAAAAGCTGTCTATCAACTATACCATATCTGTGGTATAGTCATATGATAGAACAGTTTTTTTGTTTGTTTGTTTTGTTTTGTTTTTTTGAGACTGAGTTTCGCTCTTGTTGCCCGGGCTGGAGTGCAATGGCGTGATCTCGGCTCACCGCAACCTCTGCCTCCTAGGTTCAAATGATTTCCTGCCTCAGCCTGCTGAGTAGCTGGGATCACAGGCACGCGCCACCGAGCCCAGCTAATTTTGTATTTTTAGTAGAGACAGGGTTTCTCAATGTTGGTCAGGCTGGTCTCAAACTCCTGACCTCAAGTGATCTACCCACCTCGGCCCCCCAAAGTATTGGGATTACAGGCGTGAGCCACAGTGCCCGGCTGATAGAACAGTTGTTAAAATGAACCGGATCTATACAAAAATTCTATATAAAATTTTGAAATGCCGGGTGTGGTGGCTTATGCCTGTAGTCCCAGAACTTTGAAGGCAGAGGCGGGCAGATCGCCTGAGGCCAGGAATTCGAGACCAGCCTGACCAATATGGTGAAACCCTGACTCTACTAAAAATACAAAAATTAGCTGGGCTCGGTGGTGGGTGCCTGTAATCCCAACTACTTGGGAGGCTGAGACGGGAGAATCGCTTGAACCCAGGAGGCGGAGGTTGTGTGAGACAAGATCACGCCATTGCACTCCAGCCTGGTGACACAGCAAGACTCCATCTCAAAAAACAAACAAACAAACAAACAACAACAAAAAAAACTGTTTCTTGATTTTTTATTTTAATTAATTCATGTATATATTTTTTGAGACAGGGTCTCACTTTGTCACCCAGGCTGGAGTGCGGTGGCACGATCAATGCTCACTGTGGCCTCGACCTCCCCAGGCTCAGGTAATTCTCCCATCTCAGCCTCCTGAGTAGCTGAGACCACAAGCACATACTACCACAAACAGCTAATTTTTTTGTGCTTTTATTAGATACAGGGTTTTGCCATGTTACCAGGCTGGTCTCAAACTCCTGGGCTCAAGAGATCTGCCCACCTTGGCTTCCCAAAATGTTGGGATTACAGGTGTGAGCCACTGTGCATGGTCCAAAGTCAACTTCTTAAATATGAATTAGGTAGCCCTCCCTACTTAATATCCTCCAATGGCTGGGTATGATGGTTTTCACATGTAGTCCCAGTTACTCAGGAGGCTGAGGCAGGAGGATCCCTTGAGCCCAGGAGTTCATGACCAGCTTGGGCAACATAGAGAGATCCTGTCTCTTGAAATATAATTCCTCCGGCCAGGCACGGTGGCTCACGCCTGTAATCCCAGCACTTTGGGAGGCTGAGGAGGGCGGATCACAAGGTCAGGAGTTTGAGAAGAGCCTGGACAATATGGTAAAATCCCGTCTCTACTAAAAATACAAAACTTAGCCGGGCATGGTGGTGCCCACCTGTAGTCCCAGCTACTTGGGAAGCTGAGGCAGAAAAATCACTTGAACCCTGGAGGCGGAGGTTGCAGTGATCTGAGATTGCGCCGCTAAACTCCAGCCTGGGCGACAGAGCAACCTGCCACCATAGCCGGCTAATTTTTTGTATTTTTTGGTAGAGACAGGGTTTAGCCATGTTGCCCAGGTTGGTCTCTGAACTCCTGGTCTCAGGTGATCCACCTGCCTTGGCCTCCCAAAAGTGTTGGGATTACAGGCATGAGGCACTGCACCCATCCTTAAAATACACTGTTTTATTTCCTACCTCAAGACTGTTCTGAAATCTTCTTTCCCTCTCCCACTTTCCAACATTTGCTGGTAGAATAGCATTTGTACATAGACCAATAGAACAGAATAGAGCCCCAAAATAAACCTATGCATTTAGAGTCAATTGATTTTCAACAAAGGTGCAAAGAACACACAATGGGTAAAAGGCAGTCTTTTTAATAAACGGTGTAGGGACAACTGGATATCCACATGCAGAACGAAATTAGACTCTCATCTCATACCATATACAAAAATCGAGGGCTGGGTGTTACGGCTTACACCTTTAATCCTAGCACTTTGAGAGACCGAGATGAGAGGATTGCTCAAGCCCAAAAGTTTGAGACAAGCCTGGGAAACATAGGGAGACCCCCCCGTACCCCGTCTCTACTAAAAATAAAAAAATTAGCCGGGCGTGGTGACACACACCTGTGGACCCAGCTATTCAAGAGGCTGATGGGGGAGGATCACTTGAGCCCAGGACTTGGAGGCTACAGTGAGCCTTGATTGCACCACTGCACTCCAGCCTGGGCGACAGAGAAAGATCCTGTCTCAAATAAAAATCACTTCAAAATAGATTTAAGCCTTAAACACAAGACCTCAAACTAAAATTACTAGAAGAAGAAAATATAGGGGAAAAGCTACATGACTTGGTTCTCCGCAATGATTTTTTAAAATATGACCCCACATGTTCATTGCAGTGGTATTCACAACAGCCAAGATAGGGAATTAACCTAAGTGTCCATCAGTGGATGAACCGATAAAGAAAATGTGGTGGCCGGGCGTGGTGGTTAACCCCCGTAATCCTAGCACTTTGGGAGGTCGAGGAGGGCAGATCATGAGGTCAGGAGATCAAGACCATCCTGGCCAACATGGTGAAACCCATGTCTACTAAAAATACAAAAATTAGCTGGGTGTGTGGTGGCACATGCCCGTAATCCCAGCTACTCAGGAGGCTGAGGCAGGAGAATCGCTTGAACCTGGTGCGGGGAGGTTGTAGTGAGCTGAGATTGCGTCACTGCACTCCAGCCTGGTGGTGGCAGAGTGAGACTCCGTCTCAAAAAAAAAAAAAAAAAAAAAAAAAAACAAAGAAAGAAAATGTGGTTTATGACCAGGTACAGTGGCTCATGCCTGTAATCCCAGTACTTTGGGAGGCAGAGGCGGGCAGATCACTTGAGGCCAGGAGTTCGAGACCAGCCTGGCCAGCATGGCGGAAACCCTGTGCCTACTAAAAATACAAAAATTAGCTGGACATGGTGGCACGCGTCTGTAGTCCCAGATACTCGGGATACTGAGGAACAAGAAGTGCTTGAACCCAGGAGGTACAGGCTGCAGTGAGCTGGGACTATGTCACTGCACTCCAGCCTGGGCGCCAGAGCAAGACTCTGTCTCAAAAAAAAAAAAACAAAAAAGTGATTTTTATATATAATGGAATGCTATTCAGCTTTAAAGAAGAAGGAAATGCTGTCCAGGCGTGGTGGCTCATGCCTGTAATCCCAACACTTTGGGAAGCCAAGGTTGGCCGATCACCTGAGGTCGGGAGCTTGAGACCAGCCTGACCAACATGGAGAAACCCCATCACTACTAAAAATACAAAATTAGCTGCATGTGGTGGCACATGCCTGTAGTCCAGGCTACTCGGGAGGCTGAGGCAGGAGAATTGCTTAAACCTGGGAGGCAGAGGTTGCACTGAGCCGAGATTGCACCACTGCACTGCAGCCTGGGTGACAAGAGCGAGGCTCTGTCTCAAGGGAAAAAAAAAAAAGAAGGAAAGGCTGACATCTATGACAACATGGATGAACTGGGAGGACATTATGTTAAGAGAAATAAACAAGGCATAGAAAGACAAATCCTGCTTGATTTCTCTCAAATGTGTAATCTAAATAAGTTGAACTCATAGTAGTAGAGAGTAGAATGGTGGTTACTAGGGGCTGGAGAGATGTTTGTCAAAGGATACAAAATTTCAGTTGGGAGGGATAAATTCAGGAGATCTATTGTAGGCCAGGCACGGTGACTCACACCTGTAATCCCAGCACTTTGGGAGGCCAAGGCAGGTGGATCACCTGAGGTCGAGAGTTTGAGACCAGCCTGACCAACATGGAGAAATCCCGTCTCTACTAAAAATATAAAATTGTTGGGCATGGTGGCACATGCCTGTAGTCCCAGCTACTCGGGAGGCTGAGGCAGGAGAATCACTTGAACTCGGGAGACAGAGTTTGCAATGAGCCAAGATCACGCCATTGCACTCCAGTCTGGGCAACAAGAGTGAAACTCCGTCTCAAACAAAAACAAAAACAAAAACAAAAACAGAAGAGACCTATTGTATAACATGGGGACTGTAGCTACTATGAATATGTATTGTATTCTTGAAAATTGCCTAAAGAACATATTTTAAGCATTTCTAGCACAAAAATATGAGGTAATGCATATATTAATTAGATTGACTTAGCCATTTCACAATGTATACATATTTTAAAACATCCTGGCTAGGTGCACGGTGGCTCATTCCTGTAATCCCAGCACTTTGGGAGGCTGATGTGGGTGGATCACCTGAGGTTAGGAGTTTCAGACCATCCTGGCCAACATGGCGAAACCCCGTCTCTATTGAAAATACAAAAATTAGCCAGGCGTGGTGGTGTGCATCTGTAATCCCAGCTACTTGGGAGTCTGAGGCAGGAGAATCGCTTGAACTCGGGAGGTGGAGGTTGCAGTGAGTTGAGACTGTGCCACTGCACTCCAGCCTGGGCGACAAGAGTGAAACTCTGTCTCAAAAAAAAAAAAACAAACAAAAAAAAAACCAAAAAAAAAACCATCCTGTTCTACACAGTATGTATTTTTTTGTCAATTAATAAAAAATCAATAAATTTTAAAAAGAATAAAAGAATAATAGAGTGAAGCTATTTCCCATGGCTAGCTCGTCTTCTTCCTTTAGATTTCATTTTACATGTCACTTTCTTGGAGAGGCCTTACCAACCTAACTAAAGTAGTTCCCCAGGTTTTATTTTTTTCACTGGGTTCCTATGCCTCCCCAACCAGTCTAAGAACTCCATGAAGCCAGTATGTCTTGTGTTCAGTACATAGGGAAGACTCAATAGGTCTTTGTTGACTGAATGAAATGAAAGAAGTCCTTCAACATCCTGCCCCTCTGCTCCCTCAACCCCCAAAGCACCAGTACTTTGTCTTCTCTTCTCTTGGGATATAATGGAAGAGGAGTCTTCTACCAAGGCCGTTCTCTGCCACTTTCCTCAGGAAGTTCCTTGCCTCCTTGATTCATTCTCCTGTATACTCTTTTTTTTTTTTTTTGACACGCAGTCTCGCTCTGTCGCCTAGGCTGGAGTGCAGTGGCCCAATCTCAGCTCACTGCAACCTCTGCCTCCCAGGTTCAAGCGATTCTCCTGCCTCAGCCTCCCAAGTAGCTGGGATTACAGCACAGGGCACCATGCCTGGCTAATTTTTTTTTGTATTTTTAGTAGAGACAGTGTTTCACCATGTTGGTTAGGCTGGTCTTGAACTCCTGACCTCAGGTGATCTACCTGCCTCGGCCTCCCAAAGTGTTGGAATTACAGGCGTGAGCCACCAGGCACTGCCCTGTATACTCTTCACTAATCCTTTCCTATCAATATTCAAATAGGTTCTCCTTAAACAACCAACCAACCACAAATCCCAAAAATTTCTTCCTTTACCAGGCACATGACCGCCCTCTTGCCTTGACTTTCAGGACTCAGTTGTCCCCCGTATTCCTTTTATCTTAGTCTCCTTCTCTGACTTTTTTTTTTTTTTTTTGAGACACAGTCCTGTTCTGTCGCCCAGGCTGGAGTGCAGTGGCGCGATCTGGGCTCACTGCAACCTCCGCCTGGGATTACAGGCACACACCACCATGCCTCGCTACTTTCTTTGTATTTTTAGTAGAGACGGGGTTTTGCCATATTGGCCAGGCTGGTCTCGAACTCCTGACCTCAGGTGATCCGCCCGCCTCGGCCTCCCAAAGTGGTGGGATTACAGGCGTGAGCCACCGCGACTGGCCCTCTGGCTCTTTCTAAAGACTGAGATTTCCCAAGGTCCTGTTCTTTTAAACCCTCATTGAAGAGTGTTGGGATGGAGTCTGGGAAGGAAGAGCTGAGGAGTGGGGCTGGGTTAGGTGGGGAATAAAGAGAGGGGTATGAAAAGCCCGAAGATGGGCATGGGAGAAGGATTTGAGCTACTCTGACGTGTAGTGAGGAAGACAGCAGGGAGGCGCGTGCCCGGGAATGACAGCCTCATGCACAGCCGAGAAAGCAAGCGCGCGTGCGCTTAGCGGCCTCTCTGCGCCTGCGTCGTCCGTGCCAGTCTTTCGCAGGCAAAAGGAGGACATAGAAAAGGGGACACCGGAAGCTCACTCTTCACCCGGAAATGGTTATTGAAGAACATGGCGTTGCTGGTGCGAGTCCTTGTGAGTGAAGGAGTAATTTTCTACGGTAGCCCTCTGGGTTCCGGGTTGGAGTTCGACAAGGCAGGGCGTGAGGGATTGGAAGGAATTGCAGGAGGGGAGCCTATGTTATAGCTAGGCTGCGTGGCCGCTTTTCCGTGGGGAAACTGAGGCAGCTTCCTACCTCTTCCTACCCCCGTTTTGACCTTAGCTCCCCTATCTTTCGAGGAGGGGAAGAGTGACATCTGGCCTTTATTTGATGGGGTTTGCTTTTCCTTCCGTCCCCCATGTAACTGCTTCCCCTCAGGGAGAGGAGTATGTAGGACACTGATTGGAGTTTCAGGAGACCTGGGTTCTAGTCCCTGACTGTCACTGATGCATAGGGTGACTTTAAGCCTGTCACTTTTGGGCTTCATTGTCCCTATGTGAAAAACGAGGACATTTATCTCCTGCAGTCCCTTTAGATTCTGAGATTCTCAGTGTTTCTTTCATAGGTCATAAGTCAGTTCTTAACTGTACAGTTAGGTGGAATATAGATTATTAGATTGAAAGCTGCGTGAGAATTGGAGCCATGTCTGTCTCGGTCGTTTTCACTTTGCCTAGCATGGTGTCTGGCACATCATAGGTGCTAAATGATTACTTGTTGAATAAATGAATGAAGTAAGGAAAGACTATTAGACTCTTTAGCACCCGTGTATGAAACTACTGCACCTCTTGAGATTTAGTCCTGATCCTTCTAGCATACTCTTTC
The DNA here is from genome assembly GCF_003255815.1 of Theropithecus gelada. Lineage (NCBI taxonomy): Eukaryota > Metazoa > Chordata > Mammalia > Primates > Cercopithecidae > Theropithecus > Theropithecus gelada. The sequence continues at coordinate 67,279,859 of NC_037678.1, forward strand.
CTCTAGGAATTAAAAGAGAAAAGAAAGTGGCAGCAGAAAAAACGTTAGGATACAGAGCTTAGTTTTTAATCATGGAGGGATGGGAGGGTTTATAATTTTAGCGAGTCTTCAAATATTGGGTCAAAGACATAGATTTTCATAGTAGACATGGTCTATTCCTGCCTCTGGATATCTTTTGAATTGTTATTTTACATTTGTGTTTTTGATCTTTTTATATATGGCTTACAAGGACGGCAGTTTTACTTCTTGTGTTCCTTGCCAGCCTAGCAGAGTGAGGTACCCTGAATTGCTGTTCAGTAAATTTTTAATTGTAGAATCCCCCCGTAACTGCCAGAAAGATTCACCTGGTGAAGTGATTGTTTGATTTCAGGCCAGAAATTGATTCAGAAATGAGGACTGCTGGGGAAATGGCAATTAGTATGATCTGAATTTAGTGTTTTTTTTTTCTTCCCCTCCCACCCTTTAGTTGTTTTTTTTTGTGACAGAGTCTTGCTCTGTCGCCGAAGCTGGAGTGCAGTGGTGCGATTTCGGCTCACTGCAACTTCCACTCCCAGGTTCAAGCGATTCTCCTGTGCTAGCCTCCCGAGTAGCTGGGATGACAGGCATGCACCACCACACCCAGCTAATTTTTTTTTTTTTTTTTTTGAGACAGAGTCTTGCTCTGTCACCCAGGGTGGAGTTCAGTGGTGTGATCTCAGCTCACTGCGACCTCTGCCTCACAGGTTCAAGCGATTCTCCTGCCTTAGCCTCCTGAGTAGCTGGGATTACAGGCGTGTGCCACCAGGCCAGGCTAATTTTTGTATTTTTAGTAGAGACGGGGTTTCACCATGTTGGCCAGACTGGTCTTGAACACCTGACCTCATGATCCGCCTCCCTTGGCCTCTCAAAGTGCTGGGATTACAGGCATGAGCCACTGAGCCTGGCCTGATAACTAACATTTTATAGGGCACTTACTATGTGCTAAGCACTTTAAAATACTTCCCTAATCCTTATAACATCCCTTTGGAAAGGAGGGCATGTTATTTCCTCTATTTTACAGATAAGAAAATGGAACCACAGAGAAGTATTCCTGGCCAGGCTCGGTGGCTCACACCTGTAATCCCAGCACATTGGGAGGCTGAGGCAGGTGGATCACTTGAGGCCAGGAGTTCAAGACCAGCCTGGCCAACGTGGTGAAACCCTGTCTCTACTAAAAATACAAAAATTAGCCAGGCCTGGTGGTGGGTGCCTGTAATCCCAGCTACTTGGGAGGCTGAGGCACGAGAATTGCTTCAACCCAGGAGGCAGAGGTTGCAGTGAGCTGAGATTGCGCCAGTGCACTCCAGCCTGGGTGAAAGAGTGAAACTCTGTCTCAAAAAAAAAAAAGTATTCCTGAAACATTCTTGTTAGTCTTGCCTTATTTTTTCCTCTTTTTGTCTTGTCAGCCAATATTTTCCCTTCTCCAGTGATGGGTTTGGGAAGGAGGAGGAAACAAACACTGCTATTGTTGAGTGACTACAGCAGAGAGCCTGGGCATTTGATCGGTAGAACTGGACATACTTATGGTTTTTATGAGTTGTCCTGGGCATTGGTGATCGTTTTTGCTTTTCTTTGGAAATCGTAAAAATTACAGAAAGCCACCCTGTACTTTAGAAAATTTTTAAAAATTGTGGTAAAATACATATAACAAAATTTACTTTTTAAACTTTTTTTTTTTTCTGAGATGGAGTTTTGCTCTTGTTGTCCAAGCTGGAGTGCAATGGCGTGATCTAGGCTCACTGCAACCTCTGCCTTCCGGGTTCAAGTGATTCTCCTGCCTCAGCCTCCCGAGTAGCTGGGATTATAGGCCCGCACTTTTTAAGTATACATTTCTGTGGTATTGAGTGCATTTACACTATTGTGCCATCTTTACCACCCTTATCCACAGAATTCTTTTCATTTTGTAAAACTGAAACTCTGAACCTATTAATAGTTCTCTATAGTCTTTTCTCCCCAGCCCCTGGCAGCCACCGTTCTACTTTCTGTCTCTGTGAGTTTAACTACTCTGTGTACCTCATATAAGTGGAATCATACAGTATTTGACCTTTTGTGACTGGCTTATTTCATTTAGCGTAATGCCCTCAAGGTTCATCCATATTGTAGCATGTGTCAGAATTTTCTATCTTTTTTTTTTGGAAATAGGGTCTCGCTCTATCATGCATGCTGAAGTGTAGTGGCTCAGTCATAGCTCACTGCAGCCTTGACCTCCTGGGTTCAAGTGATCCTCCCACCTCACCTCCTGAATAGCTGGGACCACAGGTGTGTGCCTGGCTAATTTTTTTTTTCTTTTTTGTAGATGGGGTCTCCTTATGTTGCCTGGGCTGGTCTTGAACTCCTGGGCTCGAGCAATTCTGTTGCCTCGGCCTCCCAAAGTGCTGGGATTACAGGCGTGAGCCACTATGTCCAGCCTGTTTAATTTGTTGAGGAATTGTTCTACTGTTTTCCACAGCAGATACACTGTTTTACATTCTCACCAGCAGTGCACAAGGGTTTCAGTTGCACCACATCCTTGCCAACACTTAGTATTTTCTGGTTTTTGTTTGTTTTTGAGACAGGGTCTTGATCTGTCACGCAGGCTAGAGTGCAGTGGTCCAGTGACAGCTTACTGCAGCCTCGACTTCTGGGCTCAAGTGATCCTCTCATCTTAGCCTCCCGAGTAGCTGGGACTACAGGTGTGTGCCACCATGCCCAGCTAATTTTTACATTTTTAGTAGACAGGAGGTTTTGCCGTGTTGCCCAGGCTGGTCTCAAATTCCTGAGCTCAAGTGATGCTCCTGCCTCTGCCTCTCAAAGTGTTAGGATTACAGGTGTGAGCCACCACACATGGCCTTATTTTCTGTTTTTTTTTTTTTGACAATAGCCATTCTAATTATGAAGTGGTGTCTCATTGTAGTATTGATTTACATTTCTCTAGTGGCTAATGATATTGGGCACCTCTTCAGGTTTTTTTTCTTTTTGAGATGGAGTTTCGCTCTTGTTGCCCAGGCTGGAGTGCAATGCCGTGATCTCGGCTCACTGCAACCTCCGCCTCCGGAGTTCACATGATTCTCCTGCCTAAGCCTCCCAAGTAGCTGGGATTGCAGGCCCACACCACCAGGCCCAGCTAATTTTGTATTTTTAGTAAAGACACGGTTTCCCCATGTTGGTCAGGATGGTCTCAAACTCCCGACCTCAGGTGATCTGCCTGCCTCGGCCTCCCAAAGTGCTAGGATTAGAAGTGTGAGCCACCGTGCCTTAAATTTTGTATTTTTAGTAGAGATGGGGTTTTGCCATGTTGGTCAGGCATGACCCACCGCATCTGGCAAGTTTTTTATGTATTTTGAATATCAGTCCCTCATCAGATATATGATTTGCATGTATTTTTCCTAGCCTATGGGTTGCTGTTTCAGTCTGTTGATACTGTTATTTGATACACAAAAGTTTTTAATTTTCATGAAGTCCAACTTTTTTTTTTCTTCTTTTATTGCCTACTCTTTTTTTTTTTTTTTTTTTTTTTTTTTAAACAGGGTCTTGCCCTGTCACCTAGGCTAGAGTGCAGTGGCATAATCTAGACTCACTGCAGCCCTTGCCTCCCAGGTTCAAGCGATTCCCCTGCCTCAGCCTCCCGAGTAGCTGGGATTACAGGCATGCACCAGCACACCTGGTTAATTTTTATGTTTTTAATAGAGAGGGGTTTTTCCCATGTTGGCCAGGCTGGTCTCGAACTCCTGGCCTCAAGTGATCCGCCCACCTCAACCTCCCAGAGTGCTGGGATTACAGGCATGAGCCACCATGCCTGGCCCTAATATTGCCTACTTTTTTGATATCGTATCCAAGAAATCATTGCAAAATCCAATGTCATGAAGCCATTCCCGTAAGTTTTCTTTTAAAAGTTTTATTGTTTTAGGTCCTACATTTTGGTCTTTTATCCATTTTGAGCTAATTTGTGTACATGTTACAAGCTTTTACTATATTTTATGAGCTGTTTTCTTAGTGACCTGCCCTGGGATTACAATGAACATCTTAATTCATAACAGTCTTGTTTGGATTAATACCAACTTGATTTCAGTAATATGTAAAGACTTTCTTTCTATGTAGCTCTGTTCCTTCCCCCAGGTTGTGTTATTGGCATCTAAATTACATCTTTATCCATTATATGTCTACCAATGTAGATTTATAATTATTTCTTCTTGTAGTTGTCTTTTAAATTAAAAAGAAAAAGAAAAAAATTACAAACAGAAAATCCATTTATACCATATTTTTTATTTACGTAAACAGTTACTTTTACTAGTCTACTTTATTTCTTCATGTAGATTTGAGTTATTCTGTAGTTTCCTTTCATTTCAACCTGAAGGTCTCCCTTATTCTTGCAGGGCAAGTCTACTACTGACAAATTCTTTCCATTTTGCTTATCTGGGAAATCTTCATTTTTCCTTCACTTTCGAATAATAGTTTTGCCGGATATAGAATTTTTGTTTGAAAATCTTTGTCTTTCTGTGTTTTGACTATTTTATCCCACTGTCTTCTGGCTGCTACAGTTTCTGAGAAGAAATCAACTGTTAATGTTCTTGAGGATGCTTTGTATATGATGAGTTTCTTCTCTTGCTCATTTAAAGAATCTTTGTCTCTTGGCAGCTTGCATATGATGTGTCTGCGACTCTCTTTGTGTTTATGCTATTTGGAGTTAATAGAGCTTCTTGGATTCCTAAATTACCATTTTCCATTATATTTAGGATGTTTTCTGCCATTATTTCTTCAAATATTTTTCTGTCCTTTTATTTTCTTTGCTTCTGAGACTAATTATACATATATTGGTGTGTTTGATGGTGTTCCACAGTCTGAGGCTGTTAAATTTGTTCTTCTTTTTTTCTTTTTTGCTTTTCATTTTGAAGCTATTAATTTGTCTTTATTGCTTTTCCTTTCTGTTCCTTGGACTGGATAATCTAAATTGACCTATCTTCAAGACCACTGATTCTTTTCTTCTGACTGTTGAAATCTGCTGTTGAGCCCCTCTAATGAGTTTTTCATTTTAGTTGTTGGACTTTTCAATTCCAGAATTTATTTTGTCTTTAGAAAAATAACTTCTCATTCTGTTGATATTCTCTTTAGTGAGACGTCATTCTCATACTTTCCAATAGTTTGTTTGTTTATGTATTTATTTTTTTTTTGAGACGGAGTCTGGCTCTGTTGCCAGGCTGGAGTGCAGTGGCACCATCTCAGCTCACTGCAACCTCCACCTCTTGGGTTCAAGCAATTCTCCTGCCTCAGCCTTCTGAGTAGCTGGGATTACTGGTGCCTGCCACCACACCTGGCTAATTTTTGTATTTTTAGTAGAGGTGGGGTTTCATCATGTTGGCCAGGATGGTCTCAAACTCCTGACCTCAGGTGATCCACCTGCCTTGGCCTTCCAAAGTGCTGGGATTACAGGTGTGAGCCACTGTGCTCGGCCACTTTCCAATAGTTCTTTAGACATGTTTTCATTTAGATCTTTGAACATATTTGAAATAGTTAAAAATCTCTTTGTCTGCTGTCTGGATTTTCTTAGAGACAGTTTCTATTGATTGCATTTTTCCCCCTGTGTGTGGGCCATACTTTATTGTTTCTTTGCATGTTTTATAACTTTTTTTTTGTTGAAAACTGGACATTTTAAATAATGTGGCCACTCTGGAAATCAGATTGTTTCCCTTCCCAAGATTTGTTGTTGCATTTTTGTTTAGTGACTTTTCTGAATTGATTCTGTAGTCTGTATTCTTTGTCGTTTGTGGCCACTGAAGTCTCTGCTTAGTTTAGTGGTCAGGTAATGATTAAGCAAATTTCTTTAAATTTCTGTTAAATTTCTTAAAATTCTGTTATCACTGCCTGGAAGCAGTGAGTATCCCAGTTTTTCCTGTGGGGCTCTGTGTGCATGTTGGGATGTACCTATAACTCTCTGCCAGACATTCGATAACTACGCCTTAACTTTCACTTCCTGCTGTGCAGAACCTCAAGGTCAACCACAAGTAAGAGATGTTCTTAGATCTTTCCTGAGCATGTGCACAACTTTGGGTATGTGCACAGACCTGGGTATGTTCATGGCTTCCTAGATGCCATGAATATGTTGGGACTTTTCTAAGCCCCTGTGGATGTCTCATTCACCAGCTTTTCCTTTAAACCTTTTTGGTTAGTCTATTGTTTTCTCCACCTGTTGTTCACTGCCTCAGGAAGCCATGAAGTCAAACAGTTACCTCTATCTGTTTTCAACCGGTGCTCCTGGGGAAAAGGTTTTTATCACACTGGGTGAGTTCTAAGACACTCTTGAAATAGGGCCATCTAAGGAACTATCAGACAGATTGAATAATGCCAATTCTTTGTAAGGCTTTGATGAACATCATCCCCATTCTGGAGTCAACTTTTCTCTTGAGGAGACTAGTTATTTAGTGGTTGTTGCTATTTAGAAACCAAATCTGGATGCTACATGTGCTCATTGCTACTGGAGTGTCATTGTCTGCAGGCCCTATGAGGATGTGGGTGGGAAATATATATATGTCTATATATACACATAAACATGCATACATCTTTTTCTTTATATATTAAAAGCCCACACCAGTTATTCTAAATCCATTCTAATACCACAGGGTTTGTTCTACTCTTTTGCCTTGCCATATTTGTTAACTCCTTTCTCTGATAGAAACCTGACCCTTCACCCTTAATGTATTTATTGATTTACTCAAATCTTTCCTGTGTGTAATCAATCTTTTGAAAGCTCAGATTGAAAACTCCCAACAAAGTGGGAGGAGGCAGTGTATTCAGTAATTTTTTTTTTTTTTTTTTTTTTGAGATGAAGTCTTGCTCTTGTCCCCCAGGCTGGAGTTCTATGGCGCGATCTTGGCTCACTGCAACCTCCGCCTCCCGGGTTCAAGCAATTCTTCTGCCTCAGCCTCCCAAGTAGCTGGGACTGCAGGTGCACACCCCCATGCCTGGCTGATTTTCTTGTATTTTAGTAGAGACGGTTTCACTGTGTTGCCCAGGCTGGTTGTAAACTCCTGAATTCAGGCAGTCTGCCCGCCTTGGCCTCCCAAAGTACTGCAGTAATTTTTTGTTGTTGTTTGAGATGGAGTCTCACTCTGTCACCCAGGCTGGAGTGCAACAGCATGATCTCTGCTTACTGCAACCTCCTCCTCCTGGGTTCAAGCGATCTTTGTGCCTCAGCTTCCCGAGTAGCTGGGATTACAGGTGCGCGCCACCACACCCGGCTTATTTATATATATTATATAATTTTTAGTACAGACTGGTTTCACTATGTTGGCCAGTCTGGTCTTGAACTCCTGACCTCAAGTGATCCACCTCGGCCTCACAAAGTGCTGGGAATACAGGCATGAGCCACTATGCCCGGCCTGTATTCAGTAATTTTTGAAGGAATGGTTAAACATTCTCTTCTTCCCTCTGTGGAAATATCCTTTTGTATTATAGCATGCCATATTGTAACTGGAAGGAAAGTTTGTTACCGTAGTATCTGTTCTTTGGACTCCGGAATTGAATTAATATCCATGGCATTTGGAATATAGGCACCAGCGGTGACTTATAAAGTGGATTTCGACTGGGCGTGGTGGCTCATGCCTGTAATCCCAGCACTTTGGGAGGCTGAGGCCAGGGGATCACCTGAGGTCGGGAGTTCAAGACCAGCCTGATCAACATGGAGAAACCCCGTCTCTACTAAAAATACAAAATTAGCTGGGTGTGGTGGTGCATGCCTGTAATCCCAGCTACTTGGGAGGCTGAGGCAGGAGAATCGCTTGAACCCAGGAGGCAGAGGTTGTGGTGAGCTGAGATTGCACCATTGCACTGCAGTCTGGGCAACAAGAGCGAAACTCCGTCTCAAAAAAAAAAAAAAAGTGGATTTCATGTTTATAATTGATTTTCATTATTCACAGATTCTATATTTGTGAACTCACCTAGTTGCTAAAATTTTTTTGAAACCCCAAAATCAATACTTGCAGCACTTTTGTAGTCATTTGTGGACATTTGCAGAGGGTAAGGAATTTGAGCTGCCAATGTGCATGTTCCTAGCTGAGGTGGGTCAACATTCCGCCTTCTTGTTTCAGTTTTCATACTGTAACAAGTATTCTTTTCATGGCCTGTTTAGTGCCATATTTTTCATATTTTTGTGCTTTTGTTGGTGAATCCCATCTTTAAAATGTCCCCCAAGTGTAGTATGGAAATGCTATCTAGCATTGCTGAGTACAAGAAGGCCACAATGTGCCTTATGGGAAAATATGTTTATTAGGTAAATTTTGCTAAGTGAGTTATAGTGCTGCTGGCTGTGAGTTCAGTGTTAATGAATCAACAATGTATATTAAGTAGGGTGTTTTTCAACAGAAACCCATAAAGCAAGGCTATGTATTGATTGGTTGATGAATGTTGTGACCAGAGGCTTGCAGGAACCTAAGTCTGGCATTTCCTCTAGAAGCAATTGTTCAGTATTTGCTCACTCAGTGTTTGTGGTGATTTTATGGTGAATAACTAGAATCCGCTACACCTGTGAATTGTTTTCTAGCTCATGAATGAGCCAAGGAAAATACTGTGTATCTTAAAAAAACCACATGCACAATTACAGGCCTGTCAGTGGACTGATTAAAGGGTAGTCAGTACAAGAGGTGGTATGTCAGAATGTTTTGAGATACTGATGTAAAAATCACTGCAATTAGCAATGTGCACGGGAAAGAAAAACATGAAGCCTATCTTAAAAATTTTGGTTTTGAAGTGTTGGAAAGGCAAAATGACAATAAAACTAGTTCCCATTTAGTAACAGTGCATTTATCTTAAGTTAAAGGAATAACTTTTTGCCATTGGGAATGGCTATAGATGTTTTTTGAACCTGGGAGAAGTTGAGATGTGCTAATTGTTATAGGCCTAATATTTTAGTACCTTAAGAGAGAGATAAGTACTTCCACAGATATATATTTATAGATGAAGTGTTAGAAGAGGTGGAAAGGAAAAAGGACAAGTAGAGGCTGACACGGTGGCTCATGCCTGTAATCCCAGCACTTTGGGAGGCCAAGAGGGGTGGATCACCTGAGATCACGAGTTCGAGACCAGCCTGGCCAACATGGTGAAACCCTGCCTCTACTGAAAATACAAAAATTAGCCGGGCATGGTAGCGTGCCCCTGTAGTCCCAGCTACTTGGGAGGCTGAGGCAGGAGAATTGCTTGAATCCGGGAGGCGAAGGTTGTGGTGAGCTGAGATGGTGCCACTGCACTCCAGCCTGGGTGACAGAGTAAGACTCCATCTCAAAAAAAAAAAAAAAAAAAAAAGGACTGAGTAGAGCCAGTAGAACCAGAAGCTGACATCTAGATGGATTTCTTTTTTTTTTTTTTTTTGAGTGGAGTCTTGCTCTGTCGCGCAGGCTGGAGTGCAATGGCATGATCTTGGCTCACTGTAACCTCTGTCTCCTGAGTTCAAGCAATTTTCACTGCCTCAGCCTCCCGAGTAGCTGCCACCACGCCCGGCTAATTTTTGTATTTTTAGTAGAGATGGGGTTTCTCCATGTTGGCCAGGCTTGTCTAGAACTCCTGACCTCAGGTGATCTGCCTGCCTCGGTCTCCCAAAGTGCTGGGATTACAGATGTGAGCCACCGCGCCCGGCCTAGAGAGATTTCTTGAAGCAATTGAGCTTATAGTTTGGGTTGGAGTGAAGAGGAGAGTCCCAGAGGAAATTACTACAAGGGAATTAACATGTGTGGAGTGGAGCAGTGATTCCCAAACCAGAGAATCTGAGTCAGGTTTTGAAACTGTTGAGTGGAAATCACAGTAAGTATTATGAGTTTAGAGGGATCCAATTGGTAAAGACCAGTAAGGATCAGGTATTTAAGTTACAATAAAGAGGTCCTTGGAAACTCTTTTGAGAAAGGGAATGAATGCCAGATTCCAAACAATATTTTAAGAAAACGGTTTTTGCTTCTCTGTCAGTTTGCTGGGGAAAGCAGGGCTTGCATAATTCAATAACCGTTGTTCATAACAGTGATGCCATTGGTTGTGTTTTTCTGTTACCAAAGTGCTTTTAGAAATGTTCCTGGGAACACTTCTATGAGATAGCTTTTATTATTCCCATTTTTCATAAGGGAAAATGGAGGCCCAGATTGTTGAGTAACCAGTTCACAGCTATTTGATGGCTGACTTGGGATTACCTTTTCTGCTACACTTCAGTGGTTTCAATTAAGGATTTGGACAAGAATTGTAGAATTGGAGAAGGAAAGAACAGCTGATTGTTCCTTTCTTCTAATAAGAACTGATTTAAAAGTAATGGCCTAAGACCTACCGGAGCCAAAATTACAGAGAAAAATTTTGTTGACATTGGAAATTACATGATGAAATTCTTCAGAAAATCTTCCAAAAGTTTGCATTGTTTCAACTTGTAATTTCCTCTTGCTCCCCCTGCCCCCACGCCCTTGGCCCTGAATCTGAAGCAGTTTCCTCTTATCCCATACTTAACATTTTTAGGACAGGAACATCTGACATTGAATGATTCTAGTAAATCTGTCAGTGTTTGTAAAACAAAACACCAGTAACTGTCTCTCATTTGGAAAACCACTTCAACCGATCAAACTGCAGCTCAAATAAAATATTTTTAGCTCCACTTTTCATTTGAAATATAAGGTGCTGTAAGTGGCAATTATACAATTTTAGAACTGTGAGACACTTTAGAAAGCATCTGTAGGTTTAAAAATTTAATACCTTTCTCCCCCCACCTCAACCTGTTACTGTCTACTTGAGGAAATGGAGATTCAGATTCAACTTAATATTGTGCTGAACATACTGCAAGGTACATTTGTTAATTTTAAAGAAAATCCCAAGAAGTAGGGATTTTGTCTTATTTTTGATAAAAAGAGACAACCAAGGCTCACAGAGGTGATTATCTGATATGTAGCTTCTGAACAGTACTTTCTGCCTTTAGTTATGTGGCACTTTCCACAATATGCTGTTTTAATTGGTTCCAGACTAGGTCATACAATGTTACAGCTAGAAGGTACCTGGCAGATACTCTACCCTTTCATCCCTGGGTTCATATCTTAATCCTGCTGTTAGAACTGTGTGATATTGGGAGGTTGTTTATCCTCTCCATGCCTCAGTTTATCCTCTCCATGCCTCAGTTTCCTTTTTTATTTTATTTTATTTTTTTTTTTGAGACAGAGTCTCGCTCTGTCGCCCAGGCTGGAGTGCAGTGGCGCGATCTCGGCTCACTGTAAGCTCCGCCTCCCGGGTTCACGCCATTCTCCTGCCTCAGCCTCCCGAGTAGCTGGGACTACAGGCGCCCACAACCGCGCCCGGCTAATTTTTTGTATTTTTAGTAGAGACGGGGTTTCACCGTGGTCTCGATCTCCTGACCTTGTGATCCGCCCGCCTCGGCCTCCCAAAGTGCTGGGATTACAGGCGTGAGCCACCGCGCCCGGCCTCCTTTTTTATTTAAATGGGATAATGGTATACCTACATGAGTGGTGGTTGTGAAGTTTAAATGAGTTCATATATGTAAAGTATCAAAAAAGTGCCTGCCATCAAATGCTCATTAAGTATTCCTGATAATTGCTGTGAGGAAACTGAATGTCACAGATATTAAATTACTTGTAAAGATAATATTAGAGTAGCTGAATTTAAACTAGAATCTTTGACTGCTAGTACAGTTGTCCCTGAGTATTCCTGGTCCTTTGGCTCCAGGACCTCCCTCGGATACCAAAATCCATGGATGCTCAAGTCCTTGATACGAAGTGGCATAGTGTTTGCATATAACCTATGTATATCCCCCATGTACTTTAAATAATCTCTAGATTACTTACATTTAATACAAGATAGGTGCTATGTAAATAGTTGTTATACTGTATTATTTAGGGAGTAATGACGAGAAAAAAAAGTGTAAATGTTTAGTATGGCATCTTTTTTTTTCCTGATTTTTTTTTTTTTTTGAGATGGAGTCTTGTACTGTCGCCCAGGCTGGAGTGCGGTGGCGTGATCTCAGCTCACTGCAAGCTCCGCCTCCCGGGTTCATGCCATTCTCCTGCCTCAGCCTCCTGAGTAACTGGGACTACAGGCGCCCGCCACCACACCCGGCTAATTTTTTTGTATTTTTTGTAGAGATGGGGTTTCACCGTGTTAGCCAGGATGGTCTCGATCTCCTGACCTCGTGATCCACCTGCCTCGGCCTCCCAAAGTGCTGGGATTACAGGAGCTACCTGGCCTGATTTTTTTTGTTGTTTTTTGAGACAGAGTCTCCTTCTCTGTTGCCCAGGCTGGAGTGCAGTGGCACAATCTCTGCTCACTTGCAACCTTTGCCTCCTGGATTCAAGTGATTCTTATGCTTCAGCCTCCAGAGTAGCTGGGACTACAGGTACATGCCACCATGCCTGGCATTTTTTTTTCCTGAATATTTTAATCTGTGGATGGCTGAATCCATGGATGCAGAACCCATGGCTGTGGAGGGCTGACTGTGTTGTACATCATGCCTTGCAAAGGATTTTCAAGCAATTTATGTGTGTGGTCCTCATTATGGCCCTATAAGGTCTACAGGTCAAGTGAAGAAAACCCTGAGATCCCTAGAGTTGGTTCCTAAAATTAAGATTTTCAGTGCTATGTACATGGCTGTCATTTATACGGTAGAATGTATTTCAGCTTCTTAAAATAAAGCAGACTTCTCATTTAACAAGACAGAACTCTCCCTTTCTCCAGCCTAGCCTCTCCCTTTGGCCAAGAAACCTTTCTGAAGTGAGCTTCATGTTAGAGGGAAATTGTGAATCTCAGTTTCTACTTGAACAGCCATGTAATCTCTCTTGTCTTGGAAATCAAGTTGCCCGTGTGTGTTTTCCCACTGTAAAACTTCTACCCTAGTTTCCTCCTCCTCTTGGGGATGATGATGATCTCAGCATTGCTTACTATAAAGGGATTCTATGAAGATCAGGTAAGGAAGTCAGTGTTTATGAAAACACACTGTAAGCCAGGCACAGGTTATGCAAGCCTTTAGTCCCAGCTACTTGGGAAGCTGAAGTGGGAGGATCACTTGAGCCCAGGAATCAGGCATTTGAGGCTGTAGTGTGCAATGTTAGCACCATGACTAGGCACTGGACTCCAGCCTGGGCAATGTAGTGAGACTCTGTCTCTTAAAAAAAAAAAAAAAAAAAAAGAGGCCAGGCACAGTGGCTCACATCTGTAATCCCAGCACTTTGGGAGGCCGAGGTAGGTAGATCACTTAAGGTCAGAAGTTTGAGACTAGCCTGGCCAACATACTGAAACCCTGTCTCTACTAAAAATACAGAAATTAGCCAGATGTGATAGTTCATTCCTGTCGTCCCAGCCACTCGGGAGTCTGAGGCATAAGAGTCACTTGAACCCGGGAGGTGGAGATTGCAGTGAGCCGAGATCGTGCCACTGCATTCCAGCCTGGGTGGCAGAGCAAGACTCGGCCTCAAAAAAAAAAAAAGAAAAAAACATTGCAAACTGTAATTTGAATTATAATCTAATCATAAAATGCCAGAAGTCTGCTTATTTTGTTTCTCTTCCCAGAGGGAGCCCATGCCCACTGCTTGAGTCACCTATTACCAGAATTATTTTAGTCTGTGGAACCAGTAGTAGGCAGTGGTATATCTTATCCTTGGAGAAATGAGCATGTGGAGGCTTGGTCTTGGTCCTGTTTTGGAAGTTCTTCATTCATGTGATACCCTATTCTGGCAGGATTTCTAAACTTAGGTACTAAAGGTCAGATCTGGAATGATCCTGAGTACAGTCGCTTCTGTCCCTGTGGAATTAGAGTGTGCCACCCTCCTGGCATATGGCTGCAACCCAGATATGATATTGTGAGAGAAGAAATATATATTTGGTCTTTATCCCTGGTTCCTGGCACAGAGCTCTTGAAACCCTTGCAAAGTGATTGGGGTGAGAGGAGTGTCTTTTGTTATTTATAATAAGCCCCTTTCAACAATATGTAAGTTTATGGGGTTTTTTTTTTTTTTTGTATAGCCGGGGGTCTCACTTTATTGCCCAGGCTGGTTTCGACCTCCTGGCTTCAAGTAATCCTGCTTCGGCCTCTCAAAAATGCTGAGATAATAGGAGTGAAGGCATGAGCCTCTATGCCCAGCAATGAGTTTGTGTTAATAAGGTGACTCTTGGAAGGTAGAGGCTGGTTGCTAGAGGAACAAATATGTGAGTAGAAGGTTGGAACTTGTAGCTTCTCCCACTCCTCCCTGACTTTTGGAAGGGGAGAGGGGCTGGAGATTGAGCTAATCACCAATGGTCAGTGATAGTCAATCATGTCTACATAGTGAAGACTCCATAGAAATCCTTGGGTTTGGAGAACTTCTGGGTTAGTAAATATATCAAAATGTAGGGAGGGTGGCACACCCGGAGAGCAGGCTCCCACCCCATACCTCGTCTTTTGCATCGCTTCCATTTGGCTCTTCTTCCCAAGGCGTATCCTTTATAATAAACTGATAAACGTAAGTGAAGTGCCTCCCCGAGTTGAGCCGTGCTAGCAAATTATTGAATCTGAGGAGGCAGCTGTGGGAATCCCCAATGTATGGACAAGTTGGACAAAAGTGTGAGTAACCTGGGGACTCACTACTTGTGATGGGAGTCTGAAGTGGGGACAATCCTGTTGGATGGAGCTGTGAGGTCTCTGCTGACTCCAGGCAGTTAGTGTAAGAATTAAGTTAAATTGTAGGACACCCAGTTGGTGTCTGCAGAGAATTGGAGAATTGCTTGGTATGGAGACCTCTTGCCCCTGCACATTTGGTATCAGAAGTGGAGTGTTGAGTATAGAAAAAAGAGTTTTTCATCTCTACCAGAAGTTCTCTGAACCCTGTCATTTAGAATTTTTATGGAGGCTTATGGTTGGCATGATTGATTCAATCACTGGGTACTGGCGATTGGCTTAGTCTCTTAATGAGGTGGGGATGCCGTGAGGAGTTGAGGTTGAATTCCAACCCTCTACTCCTGTGGTTGGTTCCTCTGGCAACCAGCCTCCATCCTGCATGAATCACCTCATTAGCATAAACTCAGGTATGGTTGAAAGGGGCTTATTATGAGTTACAGACAGCCCCATCACTCAGAAATTCCAAGGGTTTTAGGAGCTCTGTGCCAGGAACTAGAGATGAAGACCAAATATGTATTTCTAATTATATGACTGTCACAGGTATACTCTTTGCCTTCCATGTAGGGAGTATGATTTAGATTCCTGACAGATTATTTTTTTCTTTCTCTAGAGGAACCAGACTAGCATTTCCCAGTGGGTTCCAGTATGCAGCCGATTGATACCTGTGTCTTCTACCCAAGTACAGGGTGGCAGGGCTCTGTCTGGCACTTCCCAGGTAAGATTTGTTGTTCTTTTGCTTAGTATGAAAAACTTAGTGTTTATGTGCAAATGTCATGTATTTATAGATTAGCCAACCAAATTGTGTGATGGAAAAACCTCATGAGACCACTCTGGGTCTCTGTGGTGCCAGCTTAGGACTGATTCCTAAAGTATGGTGTCTAGGGCGTTGCTTCTAAATGCCCTAGCAGTGGAACTTAGCCTAGGATACCATGCTACAGTCTGATGATTTTTACTGTTAGGGAGTATTTCCAGATATTCATCTCCGAGTTAACCTTTTTCAGTTTTCTTTTTGTAGCCACCTTGTGCTACTTTTATTTGGGCGTGAGAATTATTTCTTTTTCCTTTATATGAATATGAAATCCAAGAAACAATTATTTGAGGTATTCATTTACCGTTGGCCACCTAATTCATTGTAATGTAGTTCACCTTGGACCTTGTGTGAGGGCTTTTCTCCCCTCCTGATTTTTGTTAATAATACAAATAATTTAGTAATAAGGGAAATAAAAATCACCTACAACTTCAAATCTGAAAAGTCAGTATTTTCATCTCTGCTGGTTCTTTTATAGCCTCTGTGTGTGTGTGTGTGTGTGTGTGTGTGTGTGTGTGTGTGTGTGTGT